>NW_028186400.1:442598-447523 GCF_003343005.1 Rhea americana | reverse complement strand
GAAATTATATTGATCGATGAGAAACAATATGTGGTTCCAGAAACATGTAACTTTAAGCTTTAAGGATTTCAATTAAAGAAATATACCATGACATTTGTTGAGTTTGCCTATATGATTTATTCAAAGGATATTGCAAAAGATGAGTGTAGCATACTGACTTAAACTGGATTGTCAAAATACTCTCATATTTTGTGTATGTCAAATAATGGAATATGATTTAAATTATCATCTGATTTGCCAGTCTAAAAACCTGGTTGAAAAATAAAAATAGTTTTCAAGGAAATATACTCCTGCTTTGCCTAATTTTAATTGATACAGAGATGAAGGAAAGGAAAGCTGTTCTCACTTTTTCAAGTCTTTTGATTTTAATCAATGTTAATAGCAGATATATAATTCCACAGTATCATTTACATTTATAATTAATTCCCATTCAATAAAATGTATTGAAAGATAGACTGTATGTTTATCAACTTTAATTTATCTCAGAAATACTCTTTTTTTCCCCCCAAGATATGCAGATTTTGCACTAATTAGTTTATCCTCAATCCCATGCTAACATTCAGGAAAGCCACAAAAGGRTGACAGGTCTTCTTTTGATTAAAAATGAAAAGTTATAGCTTAAGTGTTTCAAAGACAAAGACCACGTATAGTAAGTTTCTCATCGACTATAGCCAAGAAATGACTGTACAGCTGAACTGATCCAAACTGACATCAGTGGAAGGAGGGTCCAATAGAAGCTTTCAAGAAATGCAGTAGTCTTGGCAATAAAACTGAAAATATGACTAGCTATACCAGTTCTGATATGAAATTGGCAGGCGATCTTCACATTTTTTAAAGACATTATCAGCTGAAAGCCATCCAAGTGGTGATGAGCAAGGAGAGAGCACCTGCTTTCCATTGATAAACACATACTGCTCCTGGATAAAGATACATGTGTGTGCGTCTCTAATAACTGCCTATTTAAGAAATGTCTGGGAATAGAAACTAAAGAAGTGGATCAACAGGACGATGTTAAAAAGAGACTTTCATGCTGAGTACATATTGAGTGAAAGAAGATAATTCCTCTTGTCATTTTTAATGATTATCAGTGATAGCGGTTTCTACAACAATAGCTGTTTCTCAGCTGAAACGCCCGTCCTGCTTTATCATTCAGTAAGGCTTGAAATGTTGGTATTAAAGCAGTTTACTGTTAGAAGTTATTCTGAAATACAAGTATTTTAATGAAAGAAAATAATAGACAAATATTACCAATCATGTAGATTAAGTTCTTAAACAGTATAGTAATTATGTTTCTTTTGTCTAGTATCTCAACAGTTAGATCCTAAACTGAAATAATACCTCAGAAWCTTCAGCTAATCTTAGACAAGAATTTGCTATAAACATATGTTGAAAAGATTACAGATATGTGGARCTTTTACTGTAAAAGTTTTCCAGATTTTTTTTTTTATTTTTCAGCAAAATTTTCCAATAGTGGAATTTGTGAATCCTATTCCACCATTTTTCATTGTATTATTGAACACTGAGGTGAATATTCACTAGATGAAATATAATGTATGTTAAAAAAAGTATATATATATATATATACACACACTTTTTTATATATATATACACTTTATATATATACTTTATATATAATGTACATACACTATATATGTAGTATATGTACACTATATATAAAGTGTGTGTGTATATATATACTTTATATATATATTATATATACTATATATATATATATATATATTCTTTGAAGGCTGAGCTTATGCACACTGATTATTTTACCCTCACAGAAAAGACATATGGTGATTAAAATTAACATGAAAAATATGGTACTAAATTATACATCATGTCTTAATATATTAGCTGAATTTCCATAAATAATCATTATTTAAGAGATAAGAACAAGTGTAATTTAAAAAGGGCAGATATTTTATTATGAAAATATATTTTTGTTCTGTCCTGGAAGAACGGAACATATATTTTTAGTATTTTTCATATTAATCAACTTTCAAATAACTTATGAAGAAAGTGAAAGAYTGTGATTTCTGAAACTGCAAAATAAAAAGCCAAACAATAGCCTTTCCTGAAGACTTGTACCCAGTSTGAGAATAGTTTAATCTATTATTGTACATGATAACTGAAGGAAATGACATTTAGTGCATACATTAAGCTTTGTACAGGTACAGATAGAGTGGAGTAGATTTTGGCCCAAAGCAGAGTAGAAAACAAATTTTTGAATRGGACCAGGCATCAGGAAAGACTGGAATTCCCGTAACTTAAAAAACTATCAGAAGAATGCATACAAGTGAGGAAAAGAAAACTTAAACATGGCACTCCTAATTTAAAATCTTTGCATTTAGGTCTTTGTTTAATGAAAATATTCTTACACATCATTTTCAAAGTGTAACATCAAAAAAAATGCGTTACTATTCCATTAGGGTTTTTTTTTGGATTGACAAATTGCTTGGAATTAGGGGTCACAGCATCCTGAATCAATAATAGTTTCATTAGGCCTATTTTAAAAGTCTTAGGAAGAGATGCACTGTGCCATTAAAGCATCTATTTCTCTTGCTAAAATGAATTTGAAACGACCAACTCAGCTGACTACACTGTAGTCAGTGTACTTCACCAGATGGTAAAACTCTTACCAATTCATTACCAGTCATCCCTAGTCATTATCAAAACACACACACACATGTATGTGTGTGTATATATATATATTTAAATGTCATTATAGGTATACTAAAGACTTCCAACGTTTTGGAAAACTCCTATGAAACCAAAAGAGTTATTGGTCTAGATTCATGTTTTTCTGCCTTCACTGTGAACAGAACCAAAACCAGATATTGACTAGAATGATGTGAATAAAACCACCACATAGGAAGCTTCTTCTACTTCATTTACCTTGTATTCATTTATTACCTARWGCATGAAGGCATTTACTTTTCAGTATCAACTAATATCTCCATATTTCCATGTTACACCTAAGTAGTGAGTCAAAGTCATGATTYGTCTAACTATAACCATCCTTATACCATCTTTTAGTTGATAAAACACTTATGTAATATTTTATTATTACTGTACTCCTGAGTAAATAAAGTGAGTGTTTTCATAATGAATCCTTCTCTGGTCCTAACCCTTTTCTTCAAAAAATATGTGTGAAAGGAGTTTAAGTTCTAAGATATTTGAACTAGACTGACTTAAATGAAATTCAGTATTTCAGTTGAAGACTATTATAGATTTATAGAAACAAAYTATACTATTTCCAACATTATTTGCTATTTCATTCTTTATGTAAACTAATTTTGTTTGACACATACCAGTTCCAGTGCTCAGGTGGGTCACAGTGAAGGGCCAGCCATGCACGTGGTTGACTCGTATTGTCAGCATTAAATTTGTCTTCTCTTGTCCTATTACTGCYTTTGTCTATGTTCTCTCAATGTCCCACTAACTCTTTTCTGATTCCGACATACGTAAATTTTCAAACTATCTGCAAAGGTATTTCTTTTTCCCTATATTTTCATTTCCAAATATTTCAGTACTTGTTAATATATAACATAATGATGATCAGTTACAGATGCTACATTATGAAACAAGAAAGTAACTGTATTAGCTGAATATATATAGTAATCTTTGTTGTATTACATCTTTCATTCAAAATATATTATCTTTCTTACCCCTTCCCAAAAAATAAAATAAAATAAAAAGAGAATTGAATRGGCTTCAAGTCTCCATTTCTTCAGTCTGTGCTCCTAGGTTTACACTTAGTCATAGTTTGTGATCTGAATTTACTCGGTTTGGCTCCTGAAAAAATGATAGCATCAAACTTCCTTAACTGAACATCAGGAGGGACTTTCTGAAAGTCTGAAGTGATTACATTAACTGTTCTCTTTTTCACAGTACTCTCACTGACAAGCAGAAGATTCCAATGCRGAGCTTGTCAGATGCTTTTGATTGAATATGCTATTTGGAAGCCAAAACACTTCACAAACACATATTGCATTTGGGTTTCTTTTCTTTCTTCCCCCCCCCTTTTTTTCTTAACTTCTTTTCCTATCTTTTCCTGCTCATAACATAGATTTTTTTTCAAAACAATTTTCTTTAACATATATGTATAAATGTGAAAAATAGTTATGAAACTGAATTTTCTCCTCCAAGCCATTCTATCTAGTGGATTAGAGAGTTAATGTTTTCTTTTTTTTGACCCAGATGAGATCTTTTTCTAATCTCCTTTTGTTTTCCACAGTGCAGYTGGGGGCATTCTTGGGCTTTTCCCATTTATCAATGGACAATTCTACCCTGTATGAACCAGCAGAACACAGCACACCATCACCACACTCCCACTCTTCCCAAGATATGCTATCCTTGCACAATTGAGACAAGAACTATCTGCATTATCAAYATAATTTTTAATCTATCTAGTATAATTTTTTTTTGATCACATCAATATAGGATTTATATTCTACTCTGWTTATGAAAGGAAGGTCTTTTTTCTATGAATTCTATCTTTATATGTCATATATGGTTATAATATGGAGTAGAAGTAAAAATTTGYCCTTTAAGAGAAAGGTTTTATTAACTCTGTATACATGACAAGAAACCTATCTTATCTCTTTGTGAATTTATAAAAGAGATGGGCCAAGGAATGAACGAGCAATGTTAATACTCAAACATGAATGGAGGGAGAAGTAGCCTATTAAAAATGATTAAATCCAGATCCTGAAGAGCTTGACAACCCGTAAAACTTGCCTTACCCCATTATACTCAACTTATTTATTCATTATGTAACACATAAGAAAGSTGAACTACCTGCAGTCGTCTAAATGGAGACCATAAAACTAAATAAGAAGATTAGAGAGTATTATTTRTATCAGAATAGTAACATACCTTAAAAGAATATCATGTAAATTATTATTCATTGTTTTCAT
>NW_028186400.1:393496-442557 GCF_003343005.1 Rhea americana | reverse complement strand
TTTTTTTTTTTTTTTTTTTAGTTTAGATAGCTAGAGATATATTCATATTTTTACACTGAAATATGTGATCAGTTACAAGGAAGGTACAGAAGTTCTGATTTATTTTGTTAAAATCATTTCTGGTTTGTAGAACTCATACAGTGATACAAAAATGTACTAAAGTCTTTTTTTTTTCTTTTTCTTTTTTTTTAATTATTTTTAACCTTTTAAATCGTTGTCATCTGAGATATTTATACAGTCCCTTTGAGCTGAGAGATATCTCATTACAGCAACAAAACTTCAGATATAATGTCTTGGAAACACTGGCAAAAGACAAGAGCAAAAAATGGCTGTCACTAGTGCATGGATTTTGTAGATTTTTATAAAATCAAAAAGAGGAGAAAAGAGAGAAAAGAAAGATAGCAAGAAAAAAAATCAAACCTTGTGTCCAATTTTAACTAGTATAACAAAATGCAATTGCATCCCCTCTGTTAAACAGAAATATTTAGTATTTTGCTATACTTCTGCTATAGAGCTAATGGATGGCCATTGCTTATTATATACTCCTCCTTACTTCGTGCTGTCTCCTTTYGGTCAAATATCCTTATAGTATCACTTACTTACTTTCTAAGTTTCAGTGTATCTCAGTGGTTCTTCCTTAAAGCACTAGTTCTAAACTAATAAAAAGTACTATAAATAATAATATAAATATGATGCTTATAAATTACTGCTGCAGATGTTCAAACTATTTATAGTAGAAAAAATATGCAAATGATCAAGGAAAACTTGATTGAATAGATCAGTATCACCACTGAGGATACTGATTTTGTTAGGAAATCAACTGAACATGCACTGAATTATATTTTTATCTCAAGATCTTTGCATAAATAAAATACGACTGAAGTTGATCCACTTCACAGTGGTCACAAAGTACAGAACATATTTCTCTTCTTACTTGATGCCAGRGGTTAAGCAGGTGATTTGTCTGATTGAACGGCACCTTTTGAGATTGCTCTGTTTCACTCTGAGCTTTCTGTTATGACATTGAAGCACTTGCTCAGCACTGAAGCATTAATTTATGGAAAGAACTGGGAGAGCAATCCTTTTTCAGCCCTGCAGGAACCCATCTCGTGGAAGTAACAGCCTCAATTAGCGGACAATCTTGTCTACTATCATTTCCAGAAGCGACTTCCTGTACTTGCTTCTCCTCCCGCCTCCACCCCAGTTAAATTTTCTCGTCACCAGCAGGTAAATGATATCATTACTACTTTATCCTTCAGTTCTATTGGGGATGCAGTCTTTTAGAATTACTATCTTATAACAAGAGGAAATATGACTCTTTCAAAATCTGAAAGTACCCAAGATCTCATTTTAGTCATTCAGGAGCTAGAATAATAGTTAAAGAAAAATATAGATAAGAGTTTATCAGTTGATGAAAAAGTTATAACAGAGAATGAAATTGTTACTGCTATAAAGAAGAAGGTAAGTAGAATTTGTCAGTCCATCATGGCTTCAAGAAGCTGGCAAACGAAATTACAGACATGAAGTGAAAGATCTTTCACCACTTATTAGTAATTAATTTATAAGAGATGGTTCAGCTTAGATTTAGAATGTAGAGTAAGATAGAAATCCAAATCTAAAATTGCAAACTAGAAAAGGGTATATGAAAATAATTGACAAACATGGCTACTAAAGTAAAAGGATGAAGTGTGAAATAAACTAGTAAGTGCTAAATTTCATTGTAATAATTTTCTGTCCCTAGATTTGCATGAATAGCCGTAGTTTCTGTGGAAATGTGCATTAACTAATGATGAGCATTTGCAATACATTGATATATTCAGATTGCTGGGTTGGTATGCCAGACCGATTTCAGGATCAGGTGGGTCAACTGATCAGTGTGTATCAAGTTTACATTAAACAGGGATAAAAGTAAAATTCAGCCAGATTCAATGCCAAAGCCTTATAAAAGGTTTGCAAAAGTAGCTTTCTCAGCTTTCTTTTTCCCTTGTTAGAATCAGGGGAAGAAAAAAATGTATGGTTTGGATTTCATTGAGTAGCATTCTTTCTTGGACCTTCTAAAAATTTAGAAGGATTGACTAGTATTTACTCAAGGATATCCCTCCAGGATATTCAAAGATACTCCAGGATAGCACAAGGCTTATCCAAGATACTCAAGTAACTGCCATCCTTTAATCATTTTCTCCTTTTTATCTTGCCATTCAGCAAGAATAGTGAAAGAAAATTTTAATACTTAGGTTTTTTTTWAAAAAAAGCAAATGAAACCTATTAGAATTACCTTTTAATACCTAATGTAAAGACCATCTTCCGCCATCTGATAACATTTCAATTACAGTATTAATATAAGTACTCATAGAATTGGCAGAATATTTGATGTAAAGATCCTTCAACTTTTTCCAGCTTCCGTACAGACTAAATTTGTTAGTAGTCCAGACAAACTGCAGGTTCTATTTCTTCTTAAAGACAGCTTTGGTTGCAGCTCATTACTCACGTGTTAGTTACGTAGACCTATTTGGAAACAAATCGTGCCTAAGAGATTTTGTTTTAGTCAAAGGTCAAACAGATATTTTCTAGAGAAAATATTTAAATAATGTTTAATGTAATATTTTAACATAGCAATTAACTGTTTTTGGAGACAGGTAACACATCTAGTATTTGTGAAAGCTTCAGACAGAAGTTTCCTCAGAATCGAGTTAGAAATTCTATATAGGTTTATGGATAGATGGAGCTGGAGAGCAAACGTGCTGTGAATGAGATCCGTGTTCAAGTGTTTGTTTGCCTGATTCAAATGTGGGACTTAAACTTCATTTTCCTACTTTTTGTGTAAACCTCCATGATTAAGAGGTGAAATGATTTTTCAAGGCCTCTGGAATAGTTTTACTATAAAAAGGACTATCAACGTTTACCAGCTATAAATGTAGGAATACCAGCAATATGCTCATAGAATATACAATATTGCTAAGCAAGCCTGTTACATCTAGAGTCATAGAAAAGCTCTTTAATACCCCTAATAGCTAACTTCAGATCCATGAAACTACATCAGGCTTTAATGGGGACTTTGTCACTTCATGTTCAATAGTCCATTGAGTGCATTTGGGAAATAATATGCTCTACTATACCCTGYGGTATACTCTGTAATAGTGAGTGATTCCTTTTACCACTTAAGCTGTCTCTTGGATATTAATAAGTTTTGATGTTTCGTTGATACTCTAGAAATGACTCTGTTGCAAACATGTATATTTTTATGAAAAATATTATTTCATACATCATCAATATTTTATTTTACCATCCCTATAGCAGAATAGGCACAAGTGGAAGTTGTAGAAATCCAGACCCCTCCTATTTATGATTAAGGCATCAGGAACTACACTGATATTCTTCCATGAATAAGAAACAAGGAATATAATGAAACCAGATTTATGGTAACAAATGGTTAAATAATAATATATTATTTAAGAATAAAATCAAACAGTACTTGTCCAACTCAGCCTCTGAAAAAAAGTGTTTTGTAGTTGTATTTACCTTTTTAAGATGCCAAATTTGTCTCCTTAACATAACTCTAGGCTTTGTACACATTACAATTAAATAAAAGATAGAAATTGATTGTTATTTTAGTATATTCTCTGACTGCAGAGTTGATTCTCTAAAGTGAATTGGAAATCAAAATACTGAAAGGATCACAAAGATAGCTATCAAATATAGCTCACTTCCATGCTGGCTGCTACAGGAAGAAGAGAGGAATAGAAAACATTTGAAAGAGTTCCAGAGGATTTTAAGATTTAATTAGGGACATCAACACAAGTTYAAGAGGGGAAACTCATGCTAAGGAAAATTTAAATCTTTTCAAAGATCTTACTGTCATGAAGTCCTGTGTGGGTCTGGGTGATGGTAACGAGATATAGACCCTTTCACCTCTGACTCACAATTTCAAATTTAGCCTATGTCAATGACAACTAAAAGTTATCATTATCTTACGGTTGCTTARTGACCTGTTTGAAATAAGCTCAAGGTCTCCTTCACGTGCTTATTGGATACTAGCCCACATCAAAAAAGGTAACTTCACGATGGACACTGCTGTTGCCAATCTTAGCAGTGATCAAGGGACTGGAGCCCCCGCTGGAGGTGGCCTTTCTGTGTCGAGCCTGAACTATACTGGGAGGTCAAAGTGGGATTGATCCTGCTAGTGACGGTGCCTTTGCTGTACCTGTACAAAGACTTAAATAATCTGCCTCAGGCACTTCATGAAAAAAAAAAAAAAAAAAAAAAAAAAAAAAAAAAAAAAGTAAATAAAAAGGAGAAAGACCTGTGTCTTTCTACCAAAAGAGCTTTCTGGGATTTTTGTTTGTTTGTTTGTTTGTTTCAGCCTGTATGAATAACTTCAAAAAAGTATTTGACATAGAGAAGATTATAGATTTAATAAAGATACTCTAGAATACTATAGGAGAAAACTCCTATAAATTTGGAGAGGAATGTGTGTCTTAGAGAAATTTATCATGGTATAAAAGGCATAGATTATTTCATTAAATATATGCACAGAGTTAAAATGTCAATAATATATAAGCAGTGCAGATGTGATGGGCATACAATATACCCTTAATTTATTAACAAACAAATAGTTTGCAGGTATTTCCTAGTAATAAGTTAGTAATGAGTGTTCATTTAAATTGAAGTTATGAATACACTGACTGAGGGCAGTGACCTGAGATGTCAAAGACTGGAAAACAATAACACAAACCAATCCTGAAAACATTTCTGATTAAAGCCTGATGCCTAATATGGCTGCTTCTGGTTCTGCTTGTACTTTTTTTTTTTTTTTTTTTTTTGTCTACTTACTCATTCTCTGGCTCACCTCATGATTCGTTCAGTTCAGTTTTATTAGATTATTCCAAAGTCTGGAATTAGGGGTTCTCCCCTGAAAAGTAGAGTGGAGATTTTGCTCCGTCTCACTCTAGATCATAGGCGTCTCACGTGCTGAGCTCTAGCCACTACCTTTGCTATGACTAGCAAGGAAGCTTCCTTCTTATTTCCACCCCCAGGCACCTTCCCCAAAGAAATATTTTGAATCCCAAATAAACTTATGTGCAGCCAGGGGGAAGGCATTAATTCGCGCATACCGCTTGCCTGATACTGAACATTATGTGGCTCTGAAGACAATGCACAGTATTGCGATGCTAAACACTAAATTAAATGATCCATACCTGACCATGACAAAAGTGGAAATTTATATCACACATGCAGCAAATTTCAGAAAGGAAAATATTTAAGATAGCATGTGTATGGTAAAAATTACTGAATGTTAGTAGTATGGAAATAAGAAAGGTAAAAAATAGTTAATATGAATTTAACAGCAGAGAGCACTGAAAGGAAAAAAAAACACTGAAAAGGGCATACTGTAGCTCTTTTCTAAATGTATAGATAATTCGGTTGGCAGACTACAAGTTTAAAGGATCTATTTAAATTAGTTTTGATAAAGATATGTAAAGCATTCCCAATTTTAAACATAGTTTTCAAACATGAACAATAATCTTTAAAAAATATTTTTCCTCTCTCAAACTAAAAATTGTCATTAGAAGAGTGAAGGCATGGATCAATTCTAATTTAAAATGTCTCCTAATAGACATGGTGTACAGCAGGAAATTAGGTTGAGTCAAAGATCCAGTACAAGATTTTGTTGCTAACTTACACCCAAATATTTAAGAGTTTTTGTAAAAAAATGACACAAAAAGAGGCAAATTAGTTCTCTATTAGTTCTGGGATGTTTATACCTACTTCTGTGTTGTGATTGTTGTCTCTAAATGAGGTTTATTTTGCCATTAAAATCTTATTTAGGAAATCCTTTTGTTATGAAGAAACCACTTCAGCTAGACTTTTTGTATGAATCAATTTCATTAATTCAGTCATATAGTAATGGGTCACAAGATGGGGTTTGCAGGTATCTAAATACATGAAATCCCATATACAAGAAAAGATATTATGCAAAACATCTATAGTGAAAAAAGAGAGTTTAGACTGRAGATCATATTTAATTACATATAGGTGAAAGACTGCAGCTCGGTAAAACACTTGTATTAGTTAGGGGTTAAAACCAGGGGGAATATAGTCTAAACAGGAAATGAAAAATAAACAGTGGATAGAAACAGAATATTTTCACTAATCAGTAATAACCACGTGGAATAATTTGCCACCAGGGTCAAAAAAGCAAATGTTATCAAGAAGATAAGAGAACAAGCCATTTTTAAAGAGGGGGGAACAATGGAGATAAAGTAACTTTTTAACCTGGATTTTTAGCTTGGCTTTTCCACTTTAAGGACTCCTTGTTTTCTATGGAATGCTGCTCTATGTATCACTGATCATATCATGCCAAAATATATATTATGGAAAAAATAGAGATGATTTTTTTTGTTTTATGAAGTACTTTGTAAATATTTCATGTAATATATATAAGAATGTTTGAACCCTTCTACGAATAGAAGAGTTTTTCCTAAATAATCAGAACAATTGATTTTTTATAGAATTTATTTTTATTTCATCCTATTTCAAGATAAAAGGCCAATATTTTGATTTATCCATCCAATGTTCCACTTGGATGAACTCTTTGTTGGAATTATTGAACCCATTGTTTGCACTGCTGTATATAGACTTAACAAATATCAAAAGCTGTTTATACATTTTATACCCCGCTARCAACCTTTTAAAACAAGAGCTGGATGAAATTTAAAATTTGGGGAATCTTAAACACCTACTTTGATCAAAATTTAAATTATTGATAGAATAATTTTTCGGTAGTTTTGTTCACCTCTAAATGATGCTTTAACTAAAAATTTTTTCTCTGCAGTTAGAAGGAGAAGATAAATCCTGGAATCACCCTTTGTGCCTCTTTCTTTTCTTTCAGTCAATTCAGGTTTACACATGGACAGTTTACATTCCTCAATACATTCTTACAACTACGTCCCAACAACCATTTTTCACTCTAGCTGTATTGAGGGGAAAATATGCTCCATCAGCCTGTAACAATATGCATTTATACATAATAATATACAMTACTAGTACGTACACTAGCAACATAAACTATTCTAGATCATAACATAATAGCAATACGTATGAATCCCTAAATTCAAATTTCTAATTTCAGCAAAGTAGAGACTTCACACTTCCTTATCCCATCTTCATCATAAATAGACCAAGTTTTAGTGTGATCTGTGGTTCGTAAGTAATCTGCCTGTGAACAACTAGTCTATATTATTCTTCTCTCTACCTATCTATCTGTCTGTCTGTCTATCATTTACCTCTATCAATAAGTACCTATATCACAACAAAAAGATAGACAAAATCATATTTTAGCTATTTAAATAACTCACAGTAGATGAATCCTACTTCAGCAGTTCTTTACTGGGTTGCTCTCAACAGCAAAATGAACAATGATTTATGGAGAGCTGGTTGGCTATGATTACCACTTTTTGCAGTTTTAAGGTGTTTCTAATTGAGGAGAGGTACATATATATGAAATACATTCTTAACCATACTCTCTGTATATAAAATTTGCTGTTCCCACAGAGAATTGTTTTRAAAGAACTGGAGATGAGACATTTATTTAATATTAAAATATAATCCACACTACATTAAAAACTCTTTGCCGTTTGGAATTTCTTCCTTTCTCTCTRCCCCAGCATTTTCATACTTCCAATAGAGCACTCTTCTAATAGAAGCTGTTCTGCAATATTTTTGCACATATTTTCCAAAAGTATCTTGCTCTTCTTTCAAATAACATTGCAATTTTGTGTGTTTTATATGTTCTCCTTTTTTATGATTTATTGGTGGAAGAAGCAATTCTATACGTTTATGACACATGAAGTCAAATACAGAAACTCAGCCTACTGGTCTAAGCAAATGCATTAGAAAAAATATTTGCAGAATTTAATTTACTTCCTAGGAACTCACAGGTAAAGAGATATAGTAGGACATTGTGATAGAATATTGCAGAATCTATAATAGGCAGCGGTCTTGTTTGAGAGAGAAACTGATTCCTTGACCTAACAGGTCTTCCCCATCTCCAACCTCTATGAATCTTTGATACTCAAACCTACTGCTGTCAAAACCATTTCAGCATGGTATTAATTGCTCTAAAGCTACCATTGTCTCTCTCATTCTCTCTGTATGTACTGTTTTGTATAAAAGTAAAACATCCATTGTTTCAATGTTTGTACTTGAAACTATAATTTATAATGCTTAGTATTCTACTATTCTGTTCACCCATAAATTATTCTATGTGCAGTTTCCCACATCATAATCATCTTAATACTTCAATTTTTTGACATTTCATTCTCTTTTATCTTACCTCTAAATCTTACTTGCTTATATATGTTATACATGAGCACCTACAAGTGAGGAAAGATAAAATATGAAAGCCTAAAAAAATAATAATTGCTATGTTTTGAAATGTTACAGCAGCCTTGAATAAGGTAATGATTCATCCAATACTGGCCATAGCACACAAAGGTAAGTGTTAAATATCCCTCTGTCATTAAAATTGACGTTGTGGCAAATGAAAGAATTTCCTTTTTATTTATTTATTTATATTTGGCTGAATGGTTAATGGAACGTCTGCTTAAAAACAAAGAACCCTTCACTAGTGCTTACTTTTTTCCTCATTTATCTTGCATACTATCAACAAGAATCAGCTTTCCCTCTGCAAAAAACCTAGCTGCTTATCACCCAGATGATATGCAAGAAAAGCTCCATATTTGTGGGCAAACTCTTATCTATGGCATGCAGAAACACATGAAATATCAAAATAGAAATGCATCAACATTAATGTCAATGAGAAGAAGTGAAGCAGGACCTGTCATTTTGATTAAGAGATCACATGACAGAACTTCTTCCTGTGTGTGGAGAGCAAATATATAACTTTGGCAGCCTGGCTGAGTTGCTGTTTTCTTAAGTCACAATTATTAATTGCTTTATAATCTTTGTTGCATCTCGCTATAGTCACACTATAGTACATGAAACTGAAGGCCAGACTTTGTTTGTGTTTGCTCCATATCAAATACATTAGATATGTTCCTTTGTAGATGGGAAAATAGCTTTTTCCAACTCTTTATACCTTACTTGTAGAGAGCTTTTCCATAAACAAATTATATGAGTGATTTTAAGTGGACTTTTAATGGACTTTCCAGAACTAATAGTCATTTTTGTATGTTTTCTTGTTTTTAAAGTTTTTGTGGAATAATCTACTGTATTCAGATGAGAGATTTTTCCTGTCACAGCTACTGCTAATCAGGAACTGTATATGTGCTTAAAAACCACGCTAGATCACTGTATTTTAAATAAGATTTCATAATCTCATGTTTAATAGGCTTTCCCAGTTACTCACAATTTTATCAGTTTTTATTCTGGATGCTGATCAATACCATCACAAGTGTGTAAGTGCTAGTGAAATGACACCTTCAAGGACTCATAGTCTAGTCCAGTGACACAGGGATTTATGTACTGAAACACAATCCAATGTCTTTGCATCTAAGTATTTCCCAAAACTGCATGTTCTATCCAGCTATTTACTTTAGTTCAAGAAAGTCCTTTTTTTTTAAAAAAAAAAAAAAAAAAAAAAAAAAAAAGTTTTCCTCAAAACTTACTGAATTATTTTGTTCTTACTGCATCTGCATGTTTCCTGTAGTTCTTTCCATGATCATGACAGTATGACAGTAGAGAATTTAGTGTACCAAAAGCCACTGGTAGCTGAGGGATCCAAGTGCGGGACCAATACTGATTGCTTACTTGCTTACTGACAGTTCTATCTGAATCTTGCCATCTTTAAGAATGTTCTGTTTCTGGTTAAAAAGAAGCAACAGACCATACACGATTTAACTGTCCCTCAGCAATCATCTAGCCTAATCTTTTTGTAATATATAAAAATAATTTTTTATTCTTCCCATTCAAAACATAATCAGATGAAGTCAGATCCTACAACATACACAAAACATAAGCAGATGAAGTCATATCCTGCAACATACAGAATATCCCATCTCCTAAAAGTGTTTTTRCTGTGCTGCAGTCAGATCTATAATGAAATGTCCTTAAGAATATGCAGTTATCATAAGAGAAACTAAAAGTATTGCACTGCCAGAAGGTTCTGYGTAATCTGGTGTTGAAATAGTTCTGCACAGAATATCTTTTTCTGTATACAATTTCACGGAATGCTGTTTCTCTCCTTTGACTTTCTCCACCTCATGGGGTTATTCCCTCAGCCGTAATTTCTGAAATCTGCTTGGTAGTGTATAATGGCTTGGGGAAAATGCGTGTTGCTTTCTGTGTCCTTTCAGGCTATTAATCATTAGTAACCTTGTATTCAAAGTTAGTTCATTAAATATGTATGCTTTTTGGTAATCTGATGCCTAATATGTATCACAAACATTGTGCACTAACAGCAATTATATTCTCTCTAATGGGTTTTGTAATTGTAGTACCATCTTGGAGAAGCCTGTGAAGTCTGAAATTCTAAAAATATCAGCAAACCAAATTGTACTAAATAATAGTCCAGTAATAAACACATGGAGAAAAGTAAGAGTTTGGAACATGATAGGATAAACAATGTAGGAAATTGAATTATTGAGATTCATCTTTATTTTAATCTGAGAGAGAACAAAGAAATGAGGGGAAAGAAGTCTATCACAAACACTGCAAAATATCAGTGCACTACARTGTCATTGTTTGGTTCTCATGTCCTCACTTCCCTAAATCTAGACTATTTCTAACTCATCAAAGCATTATTTCTCCCACTGCAAACATTCCTGTTTTAGAATTAGATAATCAAGTTATAGCAGAATATACTCACTAGAAATCTCAGCAACAAATTTTCTACCTTCTGCAAATAAATTACACTATGAATATTTACCAAAATCATTTGAATAACAGGAAAATGAATATCTCAAGTTCCTTTAAGTTATATGTTTTATGCTGATAAGCTCACAATAATAAGGGCAATATTACACTGCTGAGAAAAATGTATGCAAATAAAAACTACTACAGACCTTTATTTATGGGACTTTTTTTCTCCGTACTTGAACAGATGAACTTTTCTAGACTATGACGGGCTGTCAGAAAATATCTGACTTTTTTTTTAACTTTAATATTGATTTAGAAAACGCATCTGGATTATGACTGGCAATAGTGAGTTATTGTGTTTAGGTGCATAATGAAGCTTTACATACTTTGATTGTATCCTAATYGAAGAATATTTATGAATATTTTAAAAAATGGAGAAAGAGAGTATAATTCTTCTGTCAGTTACTAAGGGTTCTAATATTTATGATATTCAGAAACATCACTGGCATAGAGCAAGGCCCAGAAACTCGAGGATTACCAGACTTCAAAATTTCTAACCCATTATAGATACAGAGTGATCGATTCTATTGAAATTTCTAAAACTATTCTGGCACCTAAGAACTTAAATTTCCATGATACACGAATGCCTTTAAGTATCTGGTTAGCATGTGTGATAAAGGGCTGGTGTCCAGGCACACAAAAAGACTGCAGAGGGTGGTTGGTGAACCCCAACTGGCTACTCCCAGGCCGGTCTCAGGAGAGCCGTCAGCCCGTAAAAGGCTCAYCTCCGTACACACGCAGGAGGGCAGAGGGGCAAGGGCAGGCAGCGGCACCCCAGTCACCCACYCAGGCAATGAGCCCCGTCCTGGCCCCCCAGGGCTGTCCCAGGGGACCACCCCAAGGGTCCCAAGGGGTACCAGCACCCTAGCATCTCACTGACACGGGGGGGGGGGGGTGTCATGGCCAGCAGGCTATGGGGTTCATATGGGGTGTGAGGAAACAGTTTAGGGATAGCACAGGACTTATTATGGGATRCTTAAGGCAAGAACCAAAGTCAGGGGAAGAGAAGAATCAAGGGCATTTAGGAAGGAAGAAGTGTGGGGGAATTAAGGGATAAGAGGATAAAAGGGGTCAGCTGGATGTAACAGGTCAGCACACTTGTCTGGCCATGCCCTGTGCCTGACCAACTTGGTTTCTCCTGTATTCTTACTAAACTGCTTTTCTRACTACTTTCCCTAATAGATCTGAACCACCAAACCTTTTCAGCTTTCTGTTCAGATCTCTGAATATGTAATTTATCGAGCGTGCTTGTTCCCTTCAGCCTGAAAACGACCACTCRTCACAACAAATTGCTTGAACAAATTATGAATCCCCCAAAATGTATTTTATATTATTTGACAATTTTAAGTTAATTGCTTTACAATATATACAAGTGTTTAAATCAACATTTACCATGAGCTATTCCTGTTGCCGAACCTTGAAAAATACACAGTGGAGTTAGAGAAGATACAGAGAAGGGCAACTAAAACAAATAAGAGAATAAAACATCTGCTCTTTAAGGGGAATTCTAAAACAGTGGGACTCCAATTTAAAGAGGAGAAGTCTAAGAGGAATTTTAGCAAGATTTAGAAAAACAGGAAGGCAATGGATAAGACAAAAGCATAACTTATTTGCCAAATGCAACAGTACTAGACATAGGGGACTCTCATTGAAACTAGTACAAGAAAAACAGATTAAAAAAAGAAAAAAGTACTTAAAACATTAGGCATTGAAATTCTGGAATTTACTGCATAGCAGTTTGTGAGTATAGACTGTATTAGCAGGTTCTAAAATGAATAAGCTATTTTCACAGTTAACAGGTCCATAAACAGATATTAAATGGAATAGATAGGGATGTACCCTGTAACATCCATAATTCAATGACTATGGATAACGAAGTTTATAAGTGAAATGGATGGAAGTAGTCAGGAGGATGCTATCCTAAAATGACATGTCCCTCTACTGCCATTGGAATGATTGTTGCTCTGATCTGAGTGCATTTCTTACATTCTTATTTTAATCTATTTCCAGGTTCAAGAGTCTTTTTTAAAGTGTTACAGAGATGCATTCCATTAGTTTACAGCCAAAGATCCTCATTCTGCAGTTTGCGACATGAAGACTAACCTGTGCGTATGCAGAGTGCATTCAGTTTCATTGACACACCAGTCATTTGGCTTGACACTGGTAAAAGTTGCAAAAAGATAAAATGATAACTAAGGAAATAATATCCAGAAAGGAATTATAGTGACAGCTAATCAGTTAGCTTTACCAGCATGAATAAAATATCAGAACAGGAAATATTTTCTAGAACTACAATCCTAAAATGTAACATTAAAAGCATTTTAGGCATTTATTGGGAAGTAGCCAAGTAAAGTCAATAGTTATTGTATTTTTAGAAGATTCTTTAGAGACAATCAGTAGATCTTCTGGTGTGGTCTCACTATTTAAAGAAAGTTCTGCTGTTAGGTCAAATGGTTTGAGAATGCTGTTTCCTTGGAGCAAACAACACTTTACAGCTCACTATTACTGTTGTAGGACACTTCCTGTTCAGAAAAAAATAAGAATTTTTTAGTAAACGTAATACAACAGTATTATGGACAAATGGATAAATTGGAAAGCTTGCTGTTACGTGACCTTAGACAAAATCATGACTTTGTTTTGGAGAAAGACCTCCATGGATCTGTAAAAGCTATTAATCAGCAAAGAAGTTATTAAGCAATTATTTGGGGCTGGAGGCTTGGCAATGGAAAAAAAAATCATTCCCTGTCATAGCTCTCTTTTGCTCATTCGAGAGTTTATTGCTTTTTTATTTCAAAATGTAATTGAGTAAAATGTTCAGTTAGCTAGTATTAGGTGAGCTATTTTCAGTCCAGCTATGAGGATAATAAAAATACCCACTACCCAGCCATAACAAATAGCACAGGAAAGACAGACTGTGATATTATATATATATGGTGATTCAGCACCTATGAGCTCCTGTTCTGTCTGAAGATCATCTTTATGTTAGCTAATTCTCCACAGAGGTCTCATTTAAAGTAAATTTCAGGTCTTTGTGCAGCCAAGGAGACCAAAGGGACTCTTTCCTTACAGACAGAAGAGATGGAAAAAAAAAAAAAAAAAAGGAAACAATTGTATACTGTGACTGTATTTATATACAAGTCGTAGTTGGCCCAGCTTTCAGAATAGGTAATCATTTAAGTAGCAGCAGTTTTGTATCTGTAATTCAACTATTGGAATATTTAAAATAAAATCTTTGGCAGTATCTTCTGATATAGAATGCCTCTGGGCTGGGTATAAGGCCAGATTTGAAACTCTAAGGAACACTTTTAATCAGTGCTGATTGCCAATTGTTCCCAATGCTCAGAAACCCTAAAATTAAGCACATAGATGTTTTCAATTGAATGGTCTACATATCCTCTCCTAACCTGAGAGGGGGCTGGAAAACTTGGGCATCAACTGCCTGCTGTGTGGGCAGAATCTAWATTAAACATTTAAATATATTGTCTGGGTCTGCAGGTGCAAAATGGTACATAAAATCAGTAACTATCCCCCAAAACACTCTCAGAAAAATATATGCCCAGTTTAAATAATCAGAACTAATAACTCTGTTACATCTGTAACTTCTGTGATTCTATGATTGCTGCAAAGATGTTTTGAATGTGTCTATTTCTATGCAAATTCAGTGTGAATATGTCTGTTTATATGCAAATAAAACAGAATATGAAAATGGATTTTTTTTAAAGATGATTCACTTTTTAAATGTATCTACTAAAATGAACTGTAATATCTTTGTTCTATTGATGTAATTGCTGTAATTTCTTTGAATATTTCCATCTATCTTCTGTTGGATTCTGGTATATCTTAGATAATAAGATCTGTTAACACAAAATTAAGAATAGCATAAGAAGATTGCAAGTAAAATTCTTTGCAAAAAAATAAAATTCAGGAATAAAGATAGAGAAAGAAAATTCAGACTTAAAGGCAAAATTAATCTTCAAACTAATAAAATGTTTAGTTAAGATTCCCAAACTACCTCAAGTCTCTTTCTTTACAGATTGCACTCATATTCCCATTTCTTTTTTCCTATCTTCAAGATATATAATATTTTTGAGTCTTCCTACAGGAGCTTTAAAAAGTCGTGTCTTCAGTGTTCATTCTTACAATTTAGTAGTATGTGTCTCACAAAATATAGGCAGAGGGTGGCTTTCATACCTAAAGTTGGCTCCATGTTTTGTGACTTGGGCCATCATTTTACATGACATATAACACATTACTCTTAAAGGTCTTTGGAATCCTCTGCACTTCTCAGGACTAAGTGGTCAAGTCCAATTTATTTGCTGTCCCTTAGGTGAATAATAACATTCTCTTAGGTAAAATGCAACAATGTAGTCATATTACATAAAAATAAATAAATGCGTACATACATACATACATATATATATAGATATATAATGTGTGTATATATGTTTATGAACTCCATGCTTAAGTATTTATCTGGAATGGAGAGCATTTCCTTTGTAGAGGAACTGTGTTTACCTCCAAAATTAAGCTTTGCCAGAGCAGAATGACTCTAGAAAACAGCTGAAGTGAAAATATGGGATTCTTCCCACTTTATTCATGTTAAAGTTAGTTCTCAAAACCTAGACTTCTTCCATAGTCAGTGAATCACCTCCAGAGGGTATATTATCCAGAGTTCGTACAGGAATTGTGGCTGAGGGACTAAACCCAATGAATTTCTTCTCAAAGACAGAACCTGGCTCCATCTTTTCTATACCCTCCCGCTGGATAGATAGTTAAAGATAGCAATAAAATGTCCTTTTAGCCTTTCTTCTATGGATGCACAAATTCAGCTTCCCCAGTCTCTACCCGTGCTTTGCATACTACAGCCCACATTAGAGGATGAGGCCGTCTATTGCCTGTCAGTCTTTCTTGTAGTGCAGAGCCTAAAACTGGGCACAACATGCCAGATATAGTCTCACAAGTACTGAATAGAGGAGCAGAATCGCCTCCCTTGCCACTGGCTGCACCCTTGTTAAAACTATCCAGGATGTGTCTGGTCGTCTTTGCTGCAAAGGCACACTGCAGGCTTATTCCTGCTCTCATTCTCACCTTCTCCCCTAGTACTGCCAGGTCCTTTCTACAAAGTTGTTTTCTAGTCAGTTGCCCTCTCAGCCTGTGCTGTTGCACGAGATTATCGCATCTCAGGTGAAGGACTTGGCATTTTCCTTAGCTGAACTTCATAAGGTCTTCCTCAGAAGACCTGGAATACGAGTCCTCCTCCTCTCCACATCGTCCATTTCCCTAATAGAGACAATTAAATACTATCGGTCTTGTTGCCCAAAGAGATACCATGTATACCTCTGAGGGATGCTCCCAGTAGCCATTGCATAGTTGGACTTTGTACCACTACCACAACACTGAGCCTGTTCCTTCAGCTAGTTTTCCCCTCATTTTATAATCCGTATATCCAGCTCATTTTTCAATCTCTAAAGTGTGCTTTGGTCTATCACTTTAGTGAAAAGTATTTTATAAGATACGTGGTAGCATCTAATAAATTAAATCTACCTATAAATAAATTTAATAGTCTGCCTCTGAAGTTTGCTTATGGTCTCTTTTGATCTCCAAACAAGTACTCTGTTCTTGCAGCAGGATTCATCACACATTACATATGCATAGCCCCTTACTTTAGTGGTGTATTAATTGTTTCTCACCTTCTTGGGCAAAAAGAACATGCCTGTATCAAGATTTTCCCTTGTACTGAGTTAACAGTCCGAGTAAAGTACCAATAGATCTCTAGCTTACAAAACGAACAATCTCCAGGTTAAAGATGAAGTTTGAGTTTTATTGTTTTTATGATAAAACTCATAATGCACTAAGAATCTGATGAAAATAGATTCACCTTTAGGATTCTGTTTTTGCTTAAAAATGAAAATTAGCTTAGCATAGTTCCCCTTTAAACAGAAAATCATGAGCCATTGAGAACTCCAGTCTCAGATATATTCCTTAATAGATGAGAATTATGACTTCTCCAATAGCTTACTCCCAAAGTACCTATCTAATAATTTATCAGCATGAACTAATGAACTCTCACACAGTGTAGCATTTCATGCAAGCTAGGAAAATACATGCTAGACTGAAAGTTTTCCATACAGTCYGCATTCAAAGCACAAGCTTAAATATGGAACTGCTATAATACACAAACTCAATAAATAAACTGCTTATTTTAAATACTATACTGATTACCATAAAGCAGGCTGAGAAACACTGAAATTGCCTCTTTCCTCCAACATTCCATTTACTTTAATGCATTGTCTCAGTGTTGCATTGATATAAAGATGTTTGAAAATGGTGCCTGTAATCTACATTTTTGATCTGTTTAAAGAGCTGCTGGCTTCAGCAGAACATTAATGCAAATCTAATGTACCTGCTGGTATGATTAGCTGAATCAAATGATGGCATTTAAGTAACACCTAAATAATCTTAATTAGGATCTTCAGCTCATCTTAGCACTTGGAACTCTACAGATGGATAGTCTTAATTATCAGCCTTTTGATTAGGATAACAGCTCTAATCAAGATGATGTGGTTCTGATAGACAGCATATCAGTAAATTAATGACTGTTGTTAAGAGGAAAACATAAGTGAAAAACAAGAGCTGTCTGCTATCTGGAACACGGTAAAAGAATAAAGTCGACAGTATGTGAAGAAATTAATGTTTTGTGGGAAAAAAAATAAGTATTCACATTTGGTATTTGTGGAAGTGAGCCAATAATAACGCCTACTCCCAGTTTTCCCCATTCTACTCCCCCACACTGAATATGGCTATGCAAGTTCTCTCTTGCGCAGTCACAAATCATGAGTAATGCAAATTAGCTTATAAACATTCCTTTTTGACACCTTGTGATTTTATGAAAGTCCAATGGACACAGGGCATTTGAATCAATGCCAGTGAAAAGGTTCCATATGTAGGTAAAAGTAACAAATGGCTTGTTAGTGAGCGCTGTTCATTTGAAATGGAGGCTATAAATTTGAAAGTATTGCTAGATCACAAGAAACACAACACCATATATGAAAATGCAACACTTTCTTGCAGCCAAGTTACATGGTGTAACTTCCGCTTTTGAGATGTTTCACCATTCGCTGCTGGAAAATTAATGTAAATGTTGGATTAATTAGAATACTATGATAGAATATAGAATGTGTTTGTTACCCAATATCCAGATATTGACATTATGAGTTAAGTATTTCCAAAAAATTGCTTAATTAATCCTAAATAAGGCAGCCGTATATTTTATTTATATATCAGATAACTGCTTTTAGAAGTTATTTTATATTAGCAAATGAAGGACTTYGAAATGTCAACTCTTTCTGACTAGCCTAGATGATTAAACTGAATGGTTTCTCACCTCCTGAAGAGGGTGAGACTTATGGAAAAAGAAAAAAAAAGTTTTCAACTTTAAATGACTGAGCTTCTTTTCTAATGCACTCACATTTCCTCACTGACAAAGACAAACATCACCACTACGGTTTGGGGGAAAAAAAATGCACACAGAGAGAAAGAGCAGAATGAAACATACGAGATGGTATCTGGAGATGAAAGAGAGGTAYGTTTGGGGGAGAGAAAAAGGCAAGGCTTAAGAAAAGTAATTGACTCCTTAAATGACAAGCTCTGTGACAGCAGCCTATGTACACTGGATTATCAATGTATTCTTTCAATATTCAAAGCATTTCATGGAAGAAAAGACTGAAGAGTTTGTACATTTGTGTTTATTTTCAAGGAACATTGATTAACAAGCTCATCTGATTATGACTGTCTATGAGATCAAATGGCCTGAGAAATGTTGAGTTTGGACATATGAAGGACAAATTTTTCAGGGGCAAGGCAAAAATGCTTTTGAGAGATTAAAAAAAAATAAAAGTACCAGCACTGGTGTCAGATGACACTCTTCCTAAAATAAGCTTTGGAGGATATATTAATGAAGACTCAGCGTGTTCCTGATCACACAACCTGACAACCTGTCAGGTCACACGWTGAATGTCCTTCCTTTGAAAGGAGGGGAAGCGATCAGACACTCAGGATCGCTCAGACAGCATTACTAGTGATTTTTTTCCCTAATGATGTTAGATTTTCACTTTAAATAACTAAATATATCATACATTTTTAYAAAATAGCAAGTCAAAGTGTCCCATACAAACAATACACATTTTATTAACCTTATTTARCTTAGTTTTTGAGTTTTTTTTAAAGTCACRTGATTGATTAATTTCATGCAGCTGATGCTCTGATCCCCAAAAAACAAAMCAAACAAACAAACATCCTTCCCTTCCAATCCACACGTGCTAAAGAGAAATGATCCAAGAGAAATTAAGCTTTCTGGTTAGGCTCTCAGGTGGCACGTGGTCAAAGTTGTATCCTGGTCTTCTGGTACATGCAACCACGAGGCAGTATTTAAYGGATTAAAAGGGACAAGAATGATAAATAAATAAATAAATAAAACTAAACTTTAAGCCTCAACATATATTTAGTATAAGTGGAGTGTCCTTACTGGTGCGTGAATTTATGTCTGCTGTCTGCATAACTTTTAATTCTAAGCATGCTACCTTGGCCAGCTACACACTTCTAGGATAAAGTTTAGCCTTGAGTATTTATAAAGGAAGAACAGATAAGACAAAAAGATATTTATAACTAATTATTTCATCTTTTCCTTACAAACTTTACTTTTACGTTTATCATTCTGTTATAAATAATACATTACGAACATTAACATATGACATAAAAGTATGAASTGTTTAAACAAAAATTTATCCATTCCTAGAATGGATAAATTAACAKCTTAAAATACTGAAGTCCATTTAAGATCATTAAAAAAATAATTAAAAGTAGTTTAAAACACACAGAGTTCTAGATGTGAATGTAACATTAAACATATTTTCAAATTGTATGTGGTAGTGACCCTAATGTTACATTCTCTAGGTATCCCATAATCTATTGGAAATTCTATTTATTCACAAGAATGAGATGAAAAATCAAATAATACATGAAAGGTAATAGATAGAATAACCCTCAGCTATATTCTACCAGCCTAGTAAATGCTATATTTAGAGAGATAATATATATTGAATAGACAAAGCAGAAATATGTAGTGCATTAAATCAGCCATTAAATAGCATCTAAAATATATATATTTTATTCCTCATACAATCTGAGTRTTTTAATTAATTGATTTTTAGTAAACACTTGCATAGTGCTTGATTTAATGTCACTTAAATGCCTATTTRTAAGTAAATAACCGTTACATTTACATTTATTAAGTAGGGCCCCAACCCTGCAAGCATCCATGTAGATGGATTCTAGTGCCACACTGTCCCCAGTAGGACACTGAGGAAAACGCAGAGTCCAAAAGAAACCAAAAGAGGTTCTGGTATGATTTCTTTCTTTCTTTCTTTCTTTCTTTCTTTCTTTCTTTCTTTCTYYCYTYCYYYCCCCCCCCCCCAAATACACTCTTACTAGGAATTATGCATCCAAACAGGCAAAAAGAAAACTGGAAAATCTCAGGCTGGACCCATAGGCAGCACAAGCCATTTCCCCACTGGCACCTCTGCACGGGCACTGCTGCAGGTGATCCCAGCAYTGATCCCAGGCAGCGCTTTCGGGGGATTTCACATGTGTGCTCACACACACATTTTAGCACTAGCATTTSCAAACAGCCCTAAAGACCTTGGCTTGGTCCTTAGAGGGGTGCTTCATTGTCATATTTGCTCTTCTTTCATTTACTTAAAGGATTTAAGTTTTTTGCTATGTTTTTAATAATATATGAGTCTACTAATGTTATTTTGTACCAGTAAAAGACATGAATAACTGGAGAGCGGGGCAGGGGAGGAGGAGAGGAAAGGGAAAAAAAAGATTAAAAAGAATAGGGACATAACAAGACCCTGAATGACATTTGATTTTAAATTGCTCATCATTTGCGATGGTGCTAATTGCTCTCTATCTAAGACTTTTCCGTTAAAAATTATATGCTTCCTTGCTATAGGTTATAGCTATCAATTAGTCATGACAATGACATTTCCAAAGGAGAGCTGCACCAGTGTCAGCACTCACTAAAGTCTTAACCTCCCCCACTACCGTCTCCCTCCAAAACCCTGGAATT
The DNA here is from genome assembly GCF_003343005.1 of Rhea americana. Classification (NCBI taxonomy): domain Eukaryota; kingdom Metazoa; phylum Chordata; class Aves; order Rheiformes; family Rheidae; genus Rhea; species Rhea americana. The sequence goes on along the minus strand of NW_028186400.1, from coordinate 421,553 downwards.
ATTCGTCAGTCACGAGACATGATTTCTATATTTTCATGTTTGTTAGTTAATTACATCTCTGCTTACATGTGTTATAGTTGCTGACATAAATTTCCTGATCCAAAATTTCTAAGTTTTAAAGCTACCTTAGAAAGTTGTACATACAGAATGTCAAATATCTTTATGTGAAGARTCTGAAGAATCTATATATATAAAAAAAATCATAGGTAAGGAATCAGAGTATATAATTTAATGCATGGTACTTTCCCATTCCAGTGTGAAATACACACGCCTGTCAAGGTAAACTTTGCAGAAGTGTTGAGGGTAGAATTTAATCCCACCTCTCATAAATAAAGGGCTTTTTTTCTTAAATGCTCACTTCTAATTGTTGAATTCACACTACYCAGTGGAAAACATGTTCATCACTGAGAGAACCAGTAGGTCTGATCTTAATTTTGTTTTCTCTTTTTCTCTCTCTTTTTCTTCCCTCCAGTCATTCTCAGACACGTCCTCTTGCAGTCCCAAAATTGATTTCTTCCCTCTTTCCATTTCAAATCAAAGTTTGTCATTACAAATAGTTAATATAAAATATAGGTGGTCACCATAATGCTTTTCTGAAGTCAGTGCCACATGATATTAATGGAAAGGTAGGAACAAGTGTTAAAAGTTTTGGACATGATTCCTTGTTTGTCTTTGTACTAGAAGACTACAGTATTTTGTATTCACTTTAGATATTTACTAGAGATTTGGATAATCAAGTAGCAATTTAAAACATTTTAAATCGAAARAAATAAACTGAGTTTAGCATACAGAAATATTTTTTTTTAATATACCTGGAATGCAGCAAAAGTGTTTGACTTCTCAGAGTAGGTGTTTGATATGGACRAGCTGTGCTAACATTACACGTGTCACTGCATTGTATTTTACTGTACTTTAAACTCTGCCAGGGAGAATTTTGGTAGAAGAAGATGTCTGAGATTACACTCTGCAACTATACAGTTTAGTTKCAGCTGAGTTACGTACCAGACTTATCTTGCATTATGTAGCATCTTTTAAACATTAGGTAGGGAATGTTATAAGTATCTTAATAATTTTATAATGCAGGGGTATTTGATAATTAATGAGCCACTCTTTCTATATAGAATAAGTGTACTATAATTACAATACATCAGAAGTTTGTCTTTATAGTTGGTGAGCCAGTATCTTCTTCCAGAGATTCTCAAACATGCTATTTTGAAAATTTACTGAATTTTAAAATGTTTTGGTCACAAGACTGTAAGCACAAATACGAAATCTGAAGACATGTAAGAATGGCATGATAGCTAGATCTCATCAAATTTCTTTTGATTCTCTGCTTATCTGACTCCTATGTTTCTTTATTATCTCTTTTTCCATCTCCTGGAGAATTTAGAAGGAAGAGAAAAGTATTAGAGTTCATTCAAATRTTAGAGGTACAAAATATATTCCAGAGTTCAAACAGACAGCAGGAACTTTGCCTATGTAGTTCTGGTGCATCCGTGAGGAATGCACAGTGTGACACATTGTACACGGGCATCCCAGCTCTCATCTCCCTACCATTCTGCTTCTTCAGAGTACACTCTTTTACTTTGAGAACGGGCAAGAAAAAGTTACATCTCCRATTACCTATACAAATTCTTTACAATTCCAGTTGAGTAAGATCAGCTAAGCCACAGCTGAACCACACACACAGAAGTATGAACCTTTTTTTGTCCTGAGAGATGTTCCTGTGCTATAACTACATAATATGCTAAGTGAAAATATACTGTGCTATAGCCATGAGTATTACTATCAGTAGAAGCATTGCGAATGATGATACTGTGGTGTTCATTTTACCTTTAGAAAACAATTGCAATGTAGAGCTGGCCAGAAGTAACAATTGTGTTTCAAAAAAAAGATAAATAAATAAAAGTAAAGTTTCTAGAATTATATTTTCTTTGCATTAGAACTAAACAAAAAATCTTATTTTATATATACACGCATTTTTATAGATATATATACACATATTATATACACGCGTACACACACCCATTCCACCTACCTATGTAACTTATAAGATCCTTTGCTCCACTCTCAGTAGTGGAGCACCACTAGTCAAATAGTCACAAATAACCAAATACATATCTATCCTGTAATAGCCATTAGTCTTCTTTTTTCATCTGTTATATTAAGAAACATGATTCAGATGCCTGCTTTGTCCATGACGGTTCAAGAACTTGAATTTGAATTTCATACAACTGAGCTGTTACATGCGCTCTTCAAAAAGCTGAAACAGCCAAAACCCCTTCTCAAAGACAGTTTCACTGAAAACCGTGTATTTTTGTGGAACTGAATTAAATGATTTCAATGAATCAGCATTTTCAATTAAAACAAACAAAAAATTCAAACCAAATTACATTTTCAAAAATTCTTAGCTGTTACAGTATAGCAATTTCTCTACCCCAAAGAATTAAGAGCTTCCATTAATAATCTCTAATAAGGAGTCATACTGTCATCRAAACTAATCACAAGATCAGCCATTTCACTACAGTTAGAATATCGAGGATGGGCATACTCAGTATTGACTTTGCTCAGATTCTTTCCATTTGTGAACTACAGACAATATTCCTGCTTTAATATTSAAATTTTTTTTCTTTTTGTAAAACATGTCTATAAAATAGATTGGTATCTATAGGAAAATGCTGTACTTCAAAACAAGATTCTAGATAGGTATCCTCTTAATTGAAATTTATAATAAAAATGACATTTGTATAGATTTTTATTTAATTGATCAGTTTAAGATCAATTATATTTAATGTTTCTTGATTTTGTCTTAAGCCTTGAACTAGTTTCTGGAATTCTTAGCTGATATAAAATCAGCTGCTGCTTAATGCATGCTTAAACCAGGAAAAAAGCAAAAAGAAACATTATTTATTTGCCAGAGCTTTTCGCTTCAAAATCATATATTTGTTTAAAGTACTCAAAGTGTTCTTATTAATTTTAGGAAAAAAAAAAAAAAAAGATTTTGAACTCCAGATACTGGAAAATTAATCTTAGGCAAACTAGGCTTGACACTAATTGGTTACAATGCCTATGATAACAAACTGTTAACAGGGTGGACTTAGAGTGTCAATCGTCAACCAGCTGGTTGTATCAACAGCTAAATGTTTATTTAAGCAAGTTGTAGAGGTAACCTGATAAGGGTTCAGGGTTATTTTGTTTACCTGTTTTTTTGTGGGGGAGGAGAAGGAGAGGAGAGGGTTTAGAATAACACATATAGCAAGATATATTTGATRTAAAAAAGCCCAGTTCAGTAAAATTAAAATTCAAAATTTTCAGTTGAGCCTAAGCACTTAGTTGGTCCTAGCCCCAATTTCACAGTTGATTCAAGGAAAGAAAAAAAAAAAAACGGCTTTTTTTTTTAATGAACTCAGCTTTTACATAAAACATCTGCGAAAGAGATRCTATGGTCAGAAGTCCTTACAGTAAAACAGCATTTAAAAACACATTGATTAACGCTTCTCACATTTTAATAATGSGGTGTCTTGGTAGCAGAGGCTGAAGGAGCTGGGTTTGCTCATCCCAGAGAAGATGTCTCAGTAGGATGTCTTATCGCTGTCTCCCACACTCTAATGGAAGGTTATAGAAGAGACACAGTCATGCTCTTCTTTGTAGTGCACTGTGAAAGGAGAAGAGACAACAACACAAGTTGCAACAACAGAAATTCTGACTAGATATTAGGAAAAAAACATTCACAGTGAGGTCTTCAAACAGYGGAACAGATGCCTAGAGGGCTGTACTATCTTCATCCTTGGAGATGCTGAAAAATTGGCTGGATAGGGCTCTGAGCAGTCTGATTAAATTCAAAACTGGCTCTAACTTGGAAGTTGGTACCGCTTTGAGTAAGGGACTCCAGAGATTCCTTACAACCCAAATGTATTCTATGATTTTATACTTCTATGAAAATAGTGTCACAACAGTTAACACTTGAAAATTTCATAGAGAAAACTGAATAGATCTCTTTCTCCCTAAAACCATGTCAGGCCCTGAGGGAAATAGCTGAATTAACGACTGAGTCCTCTGCAGTTTAGAGGGGATACTCATCACACTGGAATGAAAGAATGTGATTCAGCTGGGATGATTTTGATGAGAAATTTTATAAGAACCTCAAAATGTTATGAAGAGGCTAACTTTGAATATAACTTGTGAGTCCCAGGCAGAAACTCCTACACATGTTGAACCTAAAGGTGCACAGATTATCTGTAGTACTTAAAATTATGGAGTTTAGATTCAGTTTCATCAGGTTGCATGGGCATTTACACCATGTCAGAGCATTTAAGTTGTGAATAAATCATATATGGATCTGCAATCTGTAGAAATACCTGCGCAACTTCTAGCTGCTGATGAAATCACATTGGGAGTACCACACAACGAGTGAGACGTTTCCCTCTTTGCTTTTATTATATTTTAGCCATAGTGGAAAAGCCCTGGTGAAATAAATATTATTTATTAAATGAACAACATTTCATATTTATAGTCAGACTCTGTTTTTAAATATCTCGAAGCTGATCTTACTTTATCCAGACTATAATCATAGCTGACGTCTGTGCCAATTATTTCTACTRATGAATTATTTATTCTTTGTGACTAAGTTATCTACCCATATACTAGTGAGAGTAGTATTGGGGAAAATAATGTGAACATGCTTAAAAATGAGCTATTAATACTGAATTCARTATTTATGCGGTCAATTTTTGCAGTATTTAAAATCATTAAGTGTGAATATTATTAAATCCTCAGCAAAGAAAAAAATAAACAAAAAAACAAAAAAACCCTTATACTGGGAAAGAGGAGAAGGTATTGTGCATTTGTTTGATTTTTTTTTTTTTCACTTTCCTATTTAGTTCTACTTTGGTTATGTTAGCATATTTCATACTCACGAAGCTGAAATGGAGATATGAGCCAAGTTATATACATGTATGTGTATTTTTTTTCATTAACTTTACTATAAGGTCTTAGTGGGGCAGTGATAAACAGATGGAGACCACTACATTCATTTTCTGTGGGGATATGGAAAAACTTACCTACTCACTGTTTTATATATATATATTTTTTTCTGCTGTAGACAGAAAAGATGAAGATGAACTGAGATAACCCAATTTTAGTATGGAAATTTAAAGTACATGGATTGTATATTCTCAAATTTATTAATTTGTGATTTATGCTTAGGAAAAAAAACACTAATAGTAAGAGAAAAATAAACAGAAAACCATGAATCAATCTTCAGAAGGAAGATTTCTAAAAATCTTCCATCTTAAAGATGTGCATGCATGTGCAGCAAGCACATCTTATACAGAAAATWATGAATTTTCTTTTGATTTCTCTCTCTTTTTTTGACAGTTAAAATAGGAACAATGATAATGAGATACCTTTGAACATCAATACTCTGACCACATCTGTTGTTTTCCATGGAACTTATTAGTTTAATGGAAATGCATAAGCTTATGTTTTAAGATAGCAGTGAGACTCGTGAATGTCTTCTGTCTAATATATTAAAGTTATTCTTATGAGCAATCATTTTACTGGATTTAGGGAAACTTTATAAATTTAATTTTAGTCAATATTGCAGTTTCTCCTACATTCTGAAAAGAATTATATTTATATCTTGTTTAGAAATCTACTTACAATTTGGAAAGCCAACTCTAATGAAAACAGTCTTCTGTTGACATTASTAGGTTCTGAATCTATTGTAGAGTAGAAATATCTTAAAATGTTGCTGCATACAATATGATCAATATTGCTATATCAAATGTTATTATAAATAAAATACTTTGATGAAATACTTGAGAATGTATATAGGGCCTATGCGGTTCTCTAATTCTCACCATCTCATATTTATTGTTAGAGAGAGCAGTTCTAATCAGTTTTTCTCTTTGTACAAGAATTATATCATATTTCAATCAAAGGTATGAACTTGTTTGGAAATCAGTTCTACATCCCTCTGAAAGTTTTATTCAGTAAAAGGGTAAGTAAATTAATTTATTTTACCAAAATTATATATGACATATGTATAATGTGCAATTCATTGATATCCTCTTATTGCTATACCTGATTTAAATATCCTTCTCCCATTCAGTCTCTCCATATCAATAGGCATCTATTAATTCTGATTATAGCTATTCCATGCAGACAAGCATTTTATGAAAGCTATACATACAGTGCTATAGAATCTAGAACAATCATGCTTAGCGTTTATATTCTGCAGCCCATTACTTTGTCAAGCTGGCTCCCCCAAACTTAACTTCATTAGCTTCACAGTGGAAGAGAAAATGATCTGAGGAAGAAGTCATAATTCCCCCTAGGGAAAGGAGGATCTCTGCTAAGGATAATAAAATTGCCTTAGGGACAGATAACTTTGAAGTTAGTTCTTCAGTACTCCCTGAAATGTGTGTCTGACCTTTTTGTCTTGTGACCTTTTGTACTGTATTACCCAGTCAATTAGACTGCTGCTATTTTGTACAAGAACTGGATGAAGAATGTCTGGGTTAGGTATCCTTGGGAAAGCAGCGTACCACAGGAGCATTGCTGTCAGTCTGTGTCAGCATTTTGAAAAGAAAACTCACAGGCTGCCTAACTGCCCTGCAGTTCGAGGCAGTTCCAATACCACATGTCACTACTAGCATACTCCAAACAAAATTATTATCATGTACTAACTACATTTCTAGCCGGCGCAGAATCTGTAAAGCTGTTAGACAGTATTAAACAGCAGTGTCAGCCCCTCCCCGGCTGTTGGCGTTGAATCCTGAGAGAACTTCAGAGAAGATCATTCCTCAGGTTCTGCCTGAAAGTAAGAAGTAAAGGGAAGCAAAAATTGTAACTAAAAGAGTCAAAGAGCCTTTCCCTTTTGATAATTACTAAATGAAATAAATTCTTATTATCTTTCACCTTCTCAGTTCTTTCTTCCTAGCATTTTTTCAGTCAATCACAGGCAAGCAACGTAATATTTTGATAACAATCCAGCTGAAACAGCAGCTCGCTTGCTTCTTAGGCTGTGTACTGTGTGATTTGTATTCATTTTGGCTTGATTTCCGTGTAGTGTAATTTTCTAAGAGAAACGTTACCTTACTGTCCTTCCTCTCCAGTTTATAAAAGCATCTTGCATCTTGTGTAACTATTCAGACCAAGAGATGAAATGGCTCACATCCAGGCTTCAGTGACAGTGATACATTTAAAGTCAGCCAACAGTTCCTCTGATACAGCATAATTTTGCGGGTAAAGCAGAGTCAAGATATTTAGGTATTATAGACTGGAGTAACAATGCAGAGCAAATCTAGTTAGCTGAGGATCTAGTAGCGGATTGTGAAAAAAAATTGCAATACAACTAATTTACTCTGCTTTTCACAATATTCTTTTTTTTTTTTTTGCCATCTGACTAAAGTAAAGCACCTTTATTTGACTACTTGCTGTAGGCAGTATCAAAATAAGACAGTGCTTGCTAGAACTCCTACAGGTGGCAGGTGGCAAAACCCATAGCAGAGTTGAAGTTTCCTGGCTCCCGGATTGCTGACCTGTTCACTGAATGACAATGTTTTCCATTAGATGTTGAGTCCACTCTGCGTCAAACAAAACGAGGTACTTAGTAAGTCTCCATAACATCCTTTAGGATGAAAAGGTCCTCTATTAGTATAAGGTATCATTATTACATTGTGGCAGTTAATGTGTTTTTCACTATAACTGCAGACAATCTGAACCACCTAGGCACTAGTTTGTTTCAGAAGTACTTTCGTGCAGTCAGCGATGATACCTCCTTACGTGCTAAATCTTTTATGTTTAGGACAGAAAAGGCTGTGGAAGTATAAAAAGTAAATTGCTTATTTTATTACTTTTATTGAATTTATTGTGAATAATGGGGTGCATTTTGGATAAGTAATGCTGCCTTAYGCCCTACAAACTACTTTTGGAAACTGAAATAATAAATCTCATAAATTGTATATTAAAACAGTAAACTGCACATTTGTAAGACATCCTCATTTATTTCCATAAAAGCTTCTCTAAAAACAGAGGATTATTTGCCAAAGAGTCAATCAGGTGAGCCTGTATGTTATTGATTCCTCTGTTGCCCTGCATCATTTAAAAATAGCATCAAAACTGTAAAGCATAAAGCTTTGCACTTTAATATGCTTTAAATCCATTTCTTTCATCCCATACCATCTGTGGCAAACAGGCGTGCAAAGTCTGCTTGGCTCATTGAATTGTTAAGGTCAATGCTAGGTCTTGTTCTGGGATACTGATGTCACTATTTACCTAATATAGAGTCATTTTCTGATTGTAAGTAACCAACTTATGATCGGTTTGTGCATTGGAAAGAATGCATAGAAAGCATGGGAAAGCAAAATTAAATAGATAGTAATTAAATAGAAAGCTTATGAGTCATCTGGTCCTAGCTACTTATCTGGCTGAGACACAGATGCAGTATTAACTGCACAAGCTACATATGCACCTTTTCAAACTCGTGCATATTATACTAAAACATCCGCCAGGGCATGCCAGTGAGAGAAACTTGGATTTTAACACAAGTCTTCCCTCAGTGTGAAAGACAGGCCCATGTGTCTTTGTCTCATACTCTGCATCTTACCAGCAATATTGGCTATGACACCCAGCTAGCTAATACTGGGCAGACAAGTTGACTTCAGCACTTTTCCCAGAAATATTTAGGTAATTTGAACCCAGACTCCTGTAGGGAGTTTAAAAACTGTGAATATGCCACAATAATCTACATGAGACCCACGTCCCAGTGACACATATTTTTTTTTTCATACTGATCAGGGAACTTTATCTACTTCTTAACCTAGACTCAGAAAGACTTTATAGATCAAGCAAGAATCCAAGAAATGTGGAAAAGTATAATTTTGCTTTTAAATCACAAAACTTTAACAGTTCAAATGAACTGAAGTTTTCAGTTGTGGCGTTCTTTGCATTTCTTCGCAACACCTTTTGGCTGTAAATGATATACAGTGCTAACAATTCCAAATTCATTAGACCACTGAAAATCAAGTAAACTTATTACTTATTAAAGGCAATCAGTTACGTTCTGCTTCTCACTTCATCACCTGGTAAAAGTTTTATTAATTGCAGTATCTTTATATATATATATATATAAAGATATATATTTTATATATATATATATATATATAAATTCTTGCTTACTTTTGAGATTTGATTAGGTTGCAGGCTAGTTTGGATTATGAGTTTTGAATTATGAAAGCTATCACTAGCTTTTAGGACAATTTAACAACTTTTGTGCATTTATATTTGTTTTTAAAAAGTTAAATGTCTTAAGAGAACTGTGATATAGTACTGCAAACAAAAAAAATCTATAAGAAACAAATATAAAAATTAGTAGATKCTAAAACAAAGTTGTCAGTGACTCTAGTATTAGAAATCTGAATTATAAAATTCATTTTTATGCATTTCACATTGTTGCGTTTTTTGCAGCACAGAGATTGTCATGTCATAACTACTTTGCCTCACTTTGAACCTATTAGAATATTTTGAATTTGACATATTTTTTTACCATTGTCTCTGATGGAAGCAGTTCTTTCAGCATAAAATCCAAAACTTGGCAAAAGTTCGCTAAATACATTTTTTTCTTCTTGGCTTTTTTTTTTTTTATTTAAGAGAAAGCCTTGACTAAGCAATCAGAAAGCTCAAAGTTTAAAAATATACAAACATAAGTATATACATATACAAATATACATACATATGCATTGCATGTAAATGTGATATGAATTAATTTTTTGCTATATGCAGCGTATTATATGAACTCTAAGCAAAATTATTCTTATTAATGAGCTAAGTTCTTATTGTCTTCAATTTGTGACTTAAGTGCAACGTGATGGCTGAAAAATCATTACTAGCATCTTTTTTATACTCTGCTAAGCCTTTGCCCAACACAAAATTTTTTAAGTGTTATATATTTACAGCAAAGGTTCATAGAATTTTATTCTGGCTGTATGTCAGTTTTGGATATTTTCCATTGTTTGTAAATGTTCTCAGCTAAAAAGATAAAATAATTAAATTATTATCTGAATTGTAAAGCTTAAATGGAAATGTCCATATCAAGGAGACTTTATGTGCAGCAGAATATGGATTTCCCACTAAAATACCTTTTCAGTTGCTTTCTCTCCATAGTTTAATTACATGGAAAGATCTCCTTAATGTAGTCCCACTGATATTACTGAGTSTTGATGATGTACGCTTGCAAAGGAAGCAAAACCAAGCATAATTTGCATGTAATACTTAGCCTTTTGTCATCAATRAAAGCAGAGAAGTTCCTGTATAAAGCAGAGAAGTGATTATGGCATACATGAAACATGGTTGAGGAGACAGAAATATGTACAAAGGAATGATGACAAAATTTTCTTGCCAGTCATAAGTGTTGAAGCACAAGCTGGAAATTTCAGCAAATTGATGTAGTAGACCTTTACAGGATAGTCACTTAATCCTATTGCCAGACAGGAATAGCAGCATATTTGACTGTGCTCGAGAGATGAACTTAGAAGAAAATGTAAGCAGAGGCATCTCTGAAGGCAAAATACCAACAGGAAAATCTTGGAATAATTCCAAGAAATACTTTCTATCAGCTCTGTCTATACATTAATATCTATTATCTATTTATCCAATCAGGTAATATAAGCAATACTAACTTTATTTTTTTTTTTTTGATCAGTCACAAACGTTATAAGCAACATACCCTTTGGATAATTAAATCCAATCTTTTAAGAATGAAAATGAACATTATTAGAATTAATTTGCATAATGAATACACTTAAGGAAGTTTTGATCACTAGCAGAGCCAAAAAAAAAGCTAAATTCATTGAATAAATTATTCAATGCTTTTTTTTTGTTGTTGTTGTTGTTAATTATTCAGCCAGCTCTGAATGTAACAGGTAAGAAGCCTCATGTTCAGCAGCTTTATTTGTGTTTCAAAACCAGTGAAAGTCTCGCTTCTTTGCAGGGTTACCCCAAGTATTTATTGTTAGACTGTTGAATTCTGCTCTAGTGATCTACTTCTTCCTTGAATATTTTTTTCCTTTGATGGCAGCAGTTCATCTGTTTTATTTAAGTGCTTATAGGTGGGTTTTTTAGCCTTGTTTCTGTCTAGGCAACAGTCTACAAAAAGTCCACTCGGCTCTTTCCGGGAAGCCCAACTACAAGTAATATTTCTAATAAGTTTTGCCTTTTGAATTTTTCTGCATGTTTTGTTCTGTATATTTCTGACATCTTCTGTACTTGTTTTTTTTCTTTTTTTTTTTAATTGAATACAAAACAAATATATAGGAATAAAATAAAATAAAAATTCTTTAACCTTTTTACAGACTCCAGATTTCAAATTAAATCCACTACTTATTATGCCTTGGAAGCACTTTCTTTTATTGTTGAGTTTCCTCAGATGTTTTTCTAATTCCAATATCTGATTATAGGATTATTGCACTAAACTGGGTGGCTAAAGCAAGGATGGGTATAAAAAACATTTCCAGAAGTACATCTGTGTGAAATTAACTGCTATGGTGCATATTAGGATCCTTTAACTTGTTTTTGGCTTAGATCTAAGAACATCTAATTTTATTTATAGTTCCTGTCTTTTGTGATATTCTGCTTATTAATTACACTATGCAAATTTCTAGAAGGTCAGGGTTCATTTGTCATAGGGCACATYCACCTATGTTAGAGCAGCATCTATGTACAGAACTCAGTAATTTAATTCATGTTAGCATGTATACTATAAATTATGCAGTCCTTCTGTAACTCCTCTGTCAACAGCTGCAAGGACTGGATCAAGTTTTGTAGGCTCTCTGATAAACAGTAGCTTGAATTCTTACCCAGACACCTGAGAAAACCTTAAGCTAAACCATGTGTTTGATGAGCTTTGTATCCCCACTCTCAAATAGTTAACCAAATGGCTTAAGAAAATCTTAATTTCTTGGAGAAGAAAAGTAAATGGGCCACACAAATAAAAACAAAATAATATAGAATGGCTAACCGTTCATTTCTAAAACGTAAACACTTGACTATTCCCCTTCTAACTTCTTGGGGAGACAGCTACTTGGCCGTTTCTCATTAGTGACACCCTATCTGGTGTTTGTAGCAGYAAACCTCAAGGATCTGTCATCCCTCTTGCTGAGTACCAGGGCTTCACAAACCAAGGCTGACACTTAAATGTGTAATGTTCACCATCCGATGTAGATAACCTTTTCCTCCCTACTAACTACTCCTACTTTTTAACAATTTGCTTGCTAGCAAGCTTGCAGGTAGCATACAGGACTATTGACAATGCTTGGGRTCAAAAAAATCCTTCTTAACTCTGACTCTTGCCCTTGTATTTGATTTATTGACTTTAACTGAATGAGCATTCATGACAGAAAGAAAGTTGTTTTACTCAATTTTTTTTTTAAGTTTTGCAAATAATTCTCTCTTCTTAATCATTCTCTGTTAAGCCATTTCAAGAGAAACACCCAAGACACAATAAAATATAAATGCATACTCAGTGAGTTGCAACAATCTAACTTGCTTTACCTCTGCCAGACAGCTCTCCTTCTTCAGAACATCAAGCCCATTAGAAGTAACAGGACCGAATTTCCTAGATAAATTCAATTTAGCAAAATAGATACTCAAAGAGGTCTCAGGAATCCAATGTGAGTGCACTAATCATTGGTACTTTTGACTGAGTAGAGAAAAGGAGAATTATTAAGGTTCTTGAGGTTTTGCATTCTTATCTTTCATTTAGGGTTTTATTGTCCATGGAGCTCCAATATTTTGAGTCCTTTAGTTCTTTTCCTGCAGTATCTACAGCTCTGTCCTGGTGAGTCCATTTTCATTATAAAGAGAAGTATAACAAAACATATGTTAATGTCYATCTTACAAACTACAGCTATTAAAAAAAATACTGGCAATCTAGTTATTTGACTGGATCGTTTGGAGTTTGTAAAGTCAAAGTACTAATYGTAACGATTTTGCAAAATTAGCCCTAGGTATCAGATTCATACTGAATTTGGAAAGCAGCTGCAGTTTGTGGATCAGATTTGGAAAGTCTGCATTGCTTTATTTAAGTGAAAACACACCTTAAAAACTAATTCTTCACCACAAGCTACAGAYTAATTTCAAAAAGAGCACTGCCTGTTCACCAGGAGCAAAAAGCCAAACAGTTTCAAAATAATAGTAAATATCTTTAAAAAGTGTTATAATTATCAAACATCTTCTTGAGCCCCTGAACTGCCTTTTCTGTTTCACATCAAAACTTACAGAAAACTGCCCTCAGTTTAAAATTTGCATTTGCATTTTCAGCAAGCTTGGTTTTGGTTTGGCAAGTATAGGTAGGCTCCTTTGGGTCAGTGAGAGTAGAACAGTGGTTCTGAAGGGCTTGTCTCAGCCTTCATTATGGAAGAGACTAACGTGCTTCCATAGTTACTAGACATACTCCTCTCATACAGATTATTTTAAACTGACCCTGATTTAACTCTCTCACATTCATCAGCAATAAAATTCAGGAAACAACAACATGCTCAAACATCCCAAAGGCCTGCAAATTGAACAGTAATTTCAGAATGTACTGCATATGAGAAAGGAACCCGAGCAGTAGGTAGGGCAAATTTGTCTGTCTTCTCTAGCTCCCCTCGATGGGAACAAAGGAAACASGGGTCAGTGCTTATTTCCTCCCATCTAGGCTCTGTTCCACAAATATACATCCCAAAGGTGGAGTAGCCACTTAGGAATTTGAAAGCTAATAAAATGTTAAACTGAAGAACGACAATGCACGGCTCTCTGAAAGACAAGTTGATTACCAACATTAGGTCTCCTTCCTTAGAAAAATGCAAGCAGACTGTGTCTCTGCCAAGCATTGAATCTTATCATTTCTGAAGAGAAGTCAAATGCCATTTCTCTTTACTTGTCAAAAGGAAGAAATTATCCTCCCCAGCTACTCGTTATTATCCACCATCTGTGTGATAGCTTCTCATAATTACTTACATACTGCGTCTTTGATAAGCCTTATTCCTGATAAACAGAAAATAAAATTAACTCTCATACTAGATCAGTCACAGAGAAGACTTGGAATAAATATAGTAGAGCTTTAATTTTTCTTTTTCAAAAACCTGACAAGACAGCTGCTGAAACACACACTTAGGAATCTTTGTTTAGAAAGAAATTCTAAATGAAGCTACAGCCTTTGAAGTCTAAATGTGCTGCATGGTCAATTGGAAGGAAGCATTCAGTTGTCTGCTTTATGAAGTGAATCAACAGCTAAAAKAAAATAAGCTAATGCAGAGTTACATGAAAGCCAGGGTTGGGGGGTATTTTTTGCTTGTTTGTTTGTTTTRTTTTGTCTCTGAATTTTAAAATCAACACCTGGGTTAGGCATTAATAACACATTTCAAGAGTTTATAAAAAAAAATAAAAGTTTGTATTATTTTTTCCCATTAATTCTACACATCTGTTCCACTATACTTAAGCCTTTAGAAGGTTAAGCCTTATGATTACAGGTAAGTTATTACTATATTAATGATTTATTGATATTATGAGTATATAAGTAAGTGATAACCCATCCTTTCCAGAATGGAATGGATTTGAATTAGGAAAGAAATGGGTATAGTCTTTAAATCTTATCAGAAATTGTTTCATTATTGGTTCATTGCATAAATGTGCCACTTATGCCACAGAAGAGCGGAACTAAATCTTGTTCTCTCTGCAAGAAAAATAAAGGAAATTATTAGGATGTCTCATACATACTACAGACATTCAATGTTTTAATGAAGATTAACTAATTAAGCTAATAACCGCTRTATTATTTATTTAGTCCTCAGTTCTGGACTTGAGGCTTTAAACACAGTCCCTTCATCATTCATTTTAAACACATCTTTACAAAACTGATATTTAGTTCTTCATTGATGCCTGTCATTGTTCCACTAAAACTTTCCTGTTGACTTCAGKTATTAGGTATCTGGCTCTACAACCTAAGCAATTTCAATTAAAAGTGATTAAAGCTAGTTATTGAATTAAACCTGCAAATAATCAGACATAAAATAAAATTACAAGCGAACAGCTGTTATACCCATACAGATTCATTTAAAGGAGCAAAATTTTATCTCACCCATAACATAAGACTGAAAATAATCTTCAAGTAAAATATAGAGGAATTGTAAAGCCTAACAACTTTTTAACTACTTGTTCTGTTACTTAAGATTATTAATTGCTTTGAGCCTTAGAGAAAAATTTAGTATCTAAAGAAAGAAGCTGAAAAATAAGGCCTTTCTGTGAATTATATTCTTAATTAAAAAACGTGATTGCATTTTTTGTTGATATCCATTTATTCTTACTCTTTAGGAAAAGCCTAATGAAGAAAATCATTTACAYGAACATTCAAAAAACCATTAAATTTTAGCAAATATTAGACAACACATATAAAGTGAATGTAAAACTAGCAAGTATGAACAGTTACACTGGAATCTAAGAGTTACATTAGTTAAACAAAAGATTAAAAAGCATACTGTGTTATCTATGAATTCCGTACAGCTTTATTCAGGATACAGAAATGATTCAAATAATCTAGAGACCTTCCTCCACCCCATTAAGTCATACAAATATGTGAATATGATCTAAAAATGTGTGTTTGCAACGTAACATATTTTTATGGGCTATGTTTTATTCCTTCCTTGTAAACATGCAAAAATGGTGTAAGACCAAGTTGCAGAATATGATTGAGGAAATGGAGGAGAAGGGAGAACAGAAGGAAACAGCATCTCGTGTAACTTCAGCATACTGCGAAGAGCTTCTGTGGATTATAGAAACAGTGAGGAATAAGAGGCACTGGAGGTACATTTGACAGAATTTCTCCTGGAACAGCCCTGAACTTCACCAGATGAGCATGATTCCAAAAACCTGGAGTGAACAGATCAGCAAATGATATAAGGCAGCAATGTTCTGGCAGAGAGAAATGAAAATAACTGGTTAAAAGTTTCTATGGAGTTACCTTGGAAATTATTTATACATTTAAGAACAGCAAGCTTTATGCTTCTGTGGCAGAAGATGTCATTAATGTCTTTTTAGAGGTAGTAGAAGACAAATAAATACAAGATTCATTTTAAAAGCTAGAGAATTCAAACAAATCTCCTTTTTAAAAATCTATTTTTACAGTTCAGTCCAGTGTACACCATTTTAAAATGTCTCCGCCTATGTACCATTATGATGGTCAGTGAAGAGACATCTGCAAARCTAAAAGCCTAGATCCTTACACTTAGCTAGAGTTACAGAGCCAGACTCAGTTGAAGGTTGTGACACATAGGCCTACTCTTTGGATCAGGCACAAAGGGATCACATAATATTTACTCACTGGTGAATCATATAGAGGTATACATGYATGTACACTCAAATGTGTAGACACAGATTTAGACAACTACAAATATTTACATGAAAGATTAAAAATTTTCAAAAGAAGTCACAACAGTCTACTGAAGAAATTATATGAATAATCRTAATGATCTTATAAAGACTTCTTTTGCCCCCTTTTCAAAGTTCAGTATTAAAAAAAATACCAACAACATAGAGATGAGTTGTCTTCTGAAGAAATATCTGAAAATTTAGTGATTTGAAGTACTCACAAATAAGCAGAGAGAGAAGGACTAGGTATGTAAGGAGTGCCCCTATTTTAACAATTTATCAGAGCAGACAGTGCTTGATAACCCTTGAAAAGAAAGCTAAACAGGTACTTGAAYTAAACTATGTAAAAATAAAGGGGGAAAGAATATTCATGTATATTTGGGAGCAAACACACACACAAGAAAAGATCTAAATAATTAATTTCATATACTGATTTTCAATGGAGATTTTCTTACTGTGTMATGTTTATACCATGGAGGTTCAGAACTAGAACCTGTACAGCATGAAGACTCCCATCAATACTGACCAAGCACAGACCTACCGCATGCTTCCTTAACTATAATCTTTATTTTGCTCTAGAATATCTATTTTGATACAAAATATATATTTTTTTATTCATTGATTCTCTTAGTCATCATCTTTCATAGAATGAACATCCAGGCTTTCAGATACAAATCCTGAAATCTGCTTCCTTTTTTCCTCTTCTTCAGTTTAACTTTCTTAAACGAGGAAATATGCTCTTTTCCTACTTGTTGGTAACACTAACAGTTGTTATCCTAAACAGAAACAAGTCTAGATTTCAGATTAGCTTTACCATGAAAATGTATAATAATTGATCATGTATTTACTAACTTTTTGTTTATCTGTTCTGTGTATTGATAGAATGTTTAATAATTAAAAACAGAACTTTTTAGGTTTGTTTCTTTTTAATTTGCCCTATCTTTTATTATATTTATTGTCCAGAAAAATCAAATTACTATCTGAACTTAGGGTCAAATTCTTTAAGGCTTGATCTGCTTCTACGTTCAGGGTCTTAAATGTGAACATTCTTTAACTAGAAACAGATTCTGATATCCTGTGACTGTCAAGTTATTATACAGATAGTTCCCTGAAACAAATTAGGTTACTTCTAACGGAAACTACTACTTAGTATGATGAAAGATATCAACATCTTGCTTGTAACAAATTTTCTATATGTATAAATATTTTATATTTTACTAATATTTTTCTGATCATTATCTTCTGTCATCTATTCATTTAGATTTAGGTTACTTACCCAGGAATTACACTGCTCGTAGTAGAGAATCTAGACACAATGTGTCTGAGTTTTCAGATATTTACTGCACTAATTGTTTATTTTTAGTTTTTAGAATTAGAATTTTAAGCACAAATAAAGAATCTGATTTGGGGATCTGTGAAGCAAAATACAATGAATTTATTAAATAAAAGAAATCACTCAATGTTACACACTCGCATTGTTCAAAGATTCTGTATACAATTTAAAGAATTCAATAAAAGAGATTACATAGTGATACTGCCACAATTCAGAATGAAATGCATACTGAAGTTTCATTTACTTTGACTGGAATGACAAAATGACAACTTAACAGGGAATAACAAAATGTGGAGTTGCTTGTGAAGGCAAAGTGTTCAAAATCAATTACCCTACAAGTGATGGAGTCTGATCACATGTTTTGGAGAACGTTACCCTCCCCTTATACCTGAACATGCACATCCCCTCAATGCTTGAATAAAAATGTTTGCATTTTAACACTTCTGGCAAACCACTACTTTGAAAAATAAAAGATTTGTCCGTCTTTATTTATTCTGTTTTAAGAGAGTATCCCGCTGTTTTCTCCTCCTTACCTTTTGTTCTTAAGTGTAATGGTCAGTGTTCTGTTGCCATTTCTCTCACAGTTGTCTCAGTAAATGAAGACTTCCCTCATACCTAGAACTCAGCTGCATGTTAGGAACACGAGATGTTGAAAAGAAATCCAACATTCAGTTATATTAACTCTATATTATCTTCTACCTTTTCCATGTTCCTATAAGAAAATTAGTTGTTTTTATGCTCAAGAATTCTCTGTGAATATTTGAGTACCTGAGGTTAAGGTAAAGGAAAAAAAAAAAAAAAAAAAGTATTTATCGTTGATTAAGTAAATCTCTTGAAGAAGATAATACTGGGTGTCAAGCTGATGTTTTCTACCACCACAACCACTCTACTACCTGAGTATCTCACAAACATTAGTAGGTGTAATCTCTCAATACCACTATAATGTAGAGCAATACTATTATTTCCAAGTTTATATATGTGAAATTGATGCATAGGTATACCAGTGGWCTGATTCAAAGCCTTCAGTAGAAGTCTTCTCATTGATTTCACTAAACTTTAATGAAAAAAAATGAAGTTATTTGACCTTTTGCACAAAATAACAGTTATTACAGCACTGAATCCACTGTTCCTGAGTGTGCCCCTGCACACTACATAATTTCCCTCCCAAATAAGAGAAATTAATCTCAGGTTACAGCAACAAGTTCTCATTCAGATAACCACAGATCCTCTGAAATACACCCTGAATATATTTACCTCCAGTGAACTTAGATGCTACCATTGAAGTAGGGTAGTTGCGTAGATTTAATATAGGGAGAATCGAAGCAAAAAAAGTGTGAGTTTTCAGCCTCATCTTCATATTTGGCAGCCAGTATGTCTTCCTGTGTTGACTATATGTTTGTTCCATCTTCAAATAGATCTACTTAGTGCGTAATATTGACACTATGCGATTATGATATTCAGGCATTATCTACTCCATAAAAATAATATTTATGTAGGTAATTCAGTTCTAAAAATCATACAGACAGCCTTTTTTCCTACTTAAAAGCAGTTTAGTTCAGTTTCCCATGACCTGTTTTTACATTATTTTAAAGAGAATTCCTTTTAAAAAAATCACTCTTAAATTGAAATAAACATGCATGTGCACAAATCTGTAGCAGTTAAAAAAAATCAGTCAAAACCAACTTCAAATTAACAGGTACAAGTAATTACACATACAAAGCTTGATTTTAACTAATATAGGGCTAAACTCAGCTCAGCAAGGCAACCTATCAATGAAYATTTGTAAATACTTACTAGAATATAGAAGCGCTTGTTCATTACTTTGTTATTTTAGAACATTTTTATTGAATAGGGAATTTAAAGCTGGGAACTTTAAACTATCCACTTAGTAGTAGAGTCTCTGAAAGATAATTAAAGGAAAAATGTTTCCAGTAATGTAGTGACTGTAAAAGCTAGATTGAATTTTCTGGATAATTTTAGCTGCTGAGTAAAAAGAAAAAAAGGGGGGGGGAGGGGAGAAAAATGTTTTGAGTTCCAGTTGAATCCAAAGGGTAAACCTTCCCTCCCTTATCCCTTACATCATAAAAGGTGCTTTTTATATGTGGATATAGAAAGTAGCGAGATATGGTCTCTATTTCTCCCATTATTTTTCTCTTTCGGTATTGTATAGGATACTTCACTATATTCACTGAGAGTAGGTCTCATCCGTCTAAGTATTCAGCAGTAGTTTAAAAGTCATTTGTTTGCTCTTGGTTTGTCTCAGTGAATATATTTTTTTTTCAAAGTGGAACAGAATTAATAGGAAAGAATAAGGAAACAATCCATAATACCTCATGAATGCCTCATGAGTCAATGAAAGATTAATTTTTTTTTACCTTGAGTTAAAGTGGTATAACATGTGGTTTAAATACGCGCGATAGATTTTTTAAGGAAGAGGTTTCTTGTTTGATTTTGTATAAAAAATAAATACTGAGGAAGGGAGGGAGTGAATGATAGAGGAAGAGAGGGAGAAAATATAGGAAGAAGAATAACCAACTTTATTGTCTTTTGTAAGTGCACGTCCCACAGGGAATGAAAAGCTACAGTCTTCCACAACCTGTTTTGAACAATCAGATCAATAGTCAGAATGGAGAGATGTTTTCCTCAGAACATCTGAAAACATGATAGTTAGGGAACATTCTAAGAATATAGTTCAAGAAACTCTTTGTTTAGGAGCTGATGCAAATTCACTCACAATCGGGATGTGTGAATTAGGTCACCACGTAAAATTAACCTAAATCACTTTGAAACTAACCCTTTGTATCATTTGCTGTTGTCACAGATGCCACATACAAAATACTTGCAAAGGTGTCATTAAAAATAATCATAATTTTGGCTTGATGAAAAAAATATTTAATTTGTTGCTGATTTTTTTGTTCAGTAGCCAAAATGAATAATTAAATATACATGCAGCTCTACAAGATGWCCAAGGTCTGTATAACTTGTCAGAGTGGCTTTGAGCAGGTTTAAGGAGCTTGGGAGCTCAAAGCTTCAGTGACAAGTACTGAGCATGGCAGATATGGCCTATTTATGCCCCCGAGACAAACTTCTTATTTGCAAYATATCTTCAACATTGTCTTACGGCCAGAAACACTTAGCTCTACCGTTTATATTTTTATTAACTAACTGTCTTCTAAACATAAACGTAAGTTTATCACAATTATCACAAGCTGCAAACTAGATATATCAAGAAAAATAATCCAGTGCCTATAGGACCTATTTTTCAAATGTAGAGCTCAGTCTGGCTGRAGGGAGCACAGCCGAAGAGCACTGAGATGGCTGGTACTGGAACACCTCCCCCGTGAGGAGAGGCTAGAGGAGCAGGGCTTGCTCAGTCTGAGGCAGATATGGCTTCAGGAGCACCTCAGAGCAGCCCCTCAGGACCTATGAGAAGGGGACCGAGAAGAGGGAGCCAGGCTCTTCACAGGGGTGCATGGTGGGAGGACAAGGGACAATGACAATTGAACAAGACAGGTTCAGGCAGAAGGAACTTTTCTCCCATGGAGGACAATCCCTGGAAGACATTATGCAGGCTCCACTCTTGGGGGTTTTCAAGACCCAGCTGGACAAAACACTGCAGACCTCATCTGACTCTGCCGTGAGCAGGATATACCAAGACCTCTAGAGTTCCCTTCCAAAGTGAATGATCCTATTATCCTAGGAAAAAGAAGACACTATCCTAGAATTTATAAGTAGACTTTAGGCTGAAYGGCCTTCTTACATTCAGCAGCTAAGAGGAACCCTGATTCAACTGATGATTGAACCTTTTGAATTCCAAGACTCTTTAAGTATCTTAACCAATGCAAATTGTCCAAGCCACTCCTACAGGTCCTGATCTAGAACCTAAAACCTGCACCTTCCATAAGAATATTAATGATCTAAAGCATTCTCTCTCTTCCTTATTTTCTCTTTGGTTCCCTGATTTCTTCATCTTGTCTTGGAGCTAAGCTATGCAAAATTGTTGACTGTTACAGAAGGCTTTAATGTTTTAATATTTTTATAACTGTAGTCAAGGTATTCAAAGACACTTCCTGATAGGAAGTTTTATCTATGTCAATGTAAAACCCCAGTGAGTTCACCGTATGTATTTCTTCTGATTATTGTCCAGTAAAAGTTTATAAGGGAAAATATATTGCCTAAAGGCCACTTTATGCAATTTTTATCAAACTTTATAAGTTAGCTCTGTATCTATCTTTATTGCTTTCTTCCTAACAGATGTTACCATCTTCAAAGGTTAGAATTAGCATAACTGTGTGCAACATAACAAAACCAGGACGTAAGTTGATGTATTTCTTATTGACAAAGAAATTATTATATCTTAGGTTTATATGAACACAAAGGCATTTATTGAGATATGGAAATCTTATAATATATGCCTATATAGCTGATTTTCAAGCTGCTGTTTACTTTCAGAAGTTACCTAGTTTTTAAATTAAATTAAGTCCAGTTAAGATTAGTCAGGCCACCTAAACTAGACCAGACAACTTGCTTTTGTAAGGAACATTTTCTAAGGCTTTTGACCCAGCAAAAGCTTTTTCATGAAAGATAAAAATCTGAGCTATTATTTTTAATATAATGTTTTAAAGAAACAGGCCTCCATTATAATAATGTTCATCTTTTTTGTTTGTGATGGTTAAGGTACAAAATAGTGGAATGCAATAACAGTTGTTAAATGTTTGAAGAAAAAGTCTGCACAGTAATATTGTCGCAAAATTTAAATTGGCTGTAAGTTTCGCTTAGGGGCAGGGAGTTTAAGGAACATCTGGAGATTCTGAAATAACCTGCATTCATTTACGTTATTTAAGTTGTAAAATCATATTCAATCTTGACCCACTCAGGAAATCTAACATAAACGTCCTGCTGATTTTGACAGTCATACAGCAAAAACACCCTCTAATGAGCATTTAATAGTCACCAAAAGTTCTGCATTAAGTACAAAGCCCTTTTGATTACTTATTCCACTAATTTAAAGTAAATGCTTTTACAGATGGCATCTGTTAGGACGCAGAGCGTGTGCTGCATTTATATGTAGTCACTGAAAATAAATTCCAGCTTTGGTATAAAGATCGTACAAAAAAGATCAAACATGAAACACTGAGTAAACATTTACCAGTGATATTTTAAAGCTCTTCATAAAAGCTTATCCAATACCAGAATACAATACTAGGAGTATAAGGAGTAATTTAGAAATACTTTGGCAAATTAGCACCTAAAGAAAAATGATTGAGACAAAGAAATTGAGCTCTCCCATTTTGCTTATCTTCCCTGGGGTGCAACAATATTATATTTCACTACTCCCTTCAAACTGTATTATTTTATGAATAAAGGAAAAAAAAATATGCTACTCTTAGTTACTAGAGATTAATGGGAGAAAAATAATGGCACACATTTCAGTGATAAAAAAAAGAAAGCAAGCTAAAGCAGTTAACTAGTTCTTTGAAGACACAAATGAGGAAAAGGTCATTTATTTTTGTACCATTATCAAAAACTCCATCAACAAAACTCACGCTAAAACATGCATTTAAACCTGTGCAAATTAACAGTGATTTTTGTCAGTCTACAAATATGTCCCCTATGTGTAATAGTTTGTTATGCTTGTACAAAAACATCTCCTGCATATATTTAGAATACTGAGATATTGAGGGGATATTGATAAATAACATAATAACATTTTAAAAGAAATTGTCTGCTAATTYAAATGCAAAGTATGTAGCTGTCTTTATGGTTATTGCTCTTCCAGGAGGTGCCATTAAAAGCTTTATGATTACTTCTCACAAGCTATTAGCATTACCACAGTATGTGTGCTGTCACACAGAACATACCTAGAGAACATTAATTAAAGAACAAAATTATAAAAATTTTCAGAAAAAACTTTATAAAATAAAAATCAAGTTCCTTCAACCATAATAAAAAAACAAAAAAGTTCTGATTCAATYATCATTTGAGTCAAGCACCTAAAATTCAAGAACCATCAGCACAAATGTGAAATTTTAAAGTTTTGTCTTACCCTGTGTTTTGACTCCAAGACTTGTGATTCTCAGTCCTTTCTCAACTATGAGGCAAGTGTACATGTTACACTCCACATTCTTTTTCAGCTGGTCATCAGGACAGGAGATCACCCCAGCTTTCCCCCCCTACACACACCTAAAGTTCCTTTTAATAAAAGTAGGAGCATGGAGAAGTGTGTGTGTGTGTGTGTGTGTAATATATAAACAGAGTCTGTCAAATTTCTTATTGATAGCAAAAAAAATTGATAGTTTCTTATTGATAGTCAGCAAAAAATCAAGATGCACATCTTAACTCAGAGCACAAGAAGTACTCACAATTTCAATAATTTGGATAAGACCAGTGTCTCCTATCCCTGCTTTTAATAAAGCAATCTTCTGTAGCTGAAAAAAATAATAASAAGAAATGATTGTCATCTTCAGGCAGTAACTATTGCTTCAATCTTCGTCTGAAATTTTTGTCTTGTTATAATTAGGATTAATTATTTATAAATTAATTCATGGTAACTATAACAGTTTAAAGGGCTAGTAAAGGCAGCTCTGGAAATGGTTGTTCTAGGGCATTGTTATCTGTTGATTGTGAYAGCTGAGCCAGGCAATCAACTAGGTCAAGTTAAAACAAGATGAACTTTTCTTGCACTCTTAAAAAGACATTTCTTAAGTTCTTCTCTTACTTTTTCTTATGCAGCATTATAAAATTTATAAACTGTGGGATATGGGAAGAGGTATTACTAACTGAAGGAGGCAAGAGAGAGAGAAAAAGAATACTATTTTGTTTCTCATGATGGTGTTGTACTGCCAGTGAAAGAACTAATGAATACACGAAAATACCTTTATAAAGAAAATTTAACAGACAGCAACAGGCTATATTTCATTCACTTTCTAACAAGTATGTCCATAATAAGATCCTGAAAAAAGCTACGCCTCCTGAGAGTAAAAAGGTAACTCATTCACTGCCCTTTCTAAGTCTGTGTTTGGTCTTCACCAGCCTCATTTTGCTAGAACTCTTTCAGTGGTAAGACAGAGTAATGAACTTTTCATCTATGCACTCTATTTCTTGATCTTTACTGAGCTATAACTTTCATGGAATGAGTATACACCACAGGAACCCTGTATTCCCAGGCTGTTCATTCCAGTTACCTTTTTGTACATTATTGGATTTAATATTCTTCTCATTATCCTAGTGAAAAAATGAGATGATGAAGTAAATAGAATTAAAATAGCTTAAACCAAGAGAACCAAGCCAATTATTACAACTACTTCATTAGGATATTAAGAGCCTGTAAGGAATAGAAAGCAACACTAACTAGAAAATAAAATTACAGTACATGGAAATGGAAATATATTTACCTCTTAGGTAAAAGTAAAGTTTCAAATCTCAGAGATGAGGAAATCATGTGATATCCACCCCAGAAAAACTGACAAATCTGATGTATGAAATCATAAAGCCAAAACCTAGACTTTTTAATGAGTCTGTTTTTATCATGGAGTTATAGCAAATGTTACATCAATATTTATTTAATGGAGATATCATGGAAGAAATTCCAGGATCATTAATATGAGTTATATGTAAGATTTTAGAGAAACTGTTGAAGTATATGATAAGGACAAGAAAGTAAATAAAAAGTGGGGTACATTGCAACCTGAAGTTAACAAAAGTACATGATGTTAAGCATGTTACCATATTCACTGTCTAGTCATAAAGTATTTTCCTAGTAAAAGGAAATGACATAAAACTGCCTGATAGCTCGTAGTAAGAATATTATCAGGAATAGCCTTAATAAGCATAAATTCTGTTTCATTCTCCCCAGGACTGACAATAATTGTAAATAGTGCCAGACCAAAGAGAGAACCATGTGGAACCAGCCTCAGACAATTTCCTAGATTTAGCATGAGAACGATTTTAAGATGGTGCCACATATAAGAAAGCAGATAAGGAATAAAATCAATAGGATAAAAATCAGAAGAAAAGAATGAGATGTCTTTGAATATATTTATATGACACATGGCTTATCAGCTCCCTGAAATCTACTCACCTGTTAAGGTCTGCAGTGTCAATATACTTGAATGTACTGTTGTTTACTAATTTCTTTTAATGTTTATCTTCCAGGGTCATCATAGTCTTCTTTTGTTGAGAATTTTCTGTTACCTTGCCAAGCATATTTACAAAATGATGCCTAATTTTCAGCCTCATCAATACATACCCGCCATTCCACAGGAGGTTGTCAAATGCTCATTCAAGCATTAAATATATATATATATGTATGGATATATGTGTGTGTAYGCAAGCATATATGTATACATGTATATATGTGTCTAGATATGTAAAATTAAGTAAAATGCACCCTAATTATTCTCAGTCTGTAGTGAGCTAGAGGATTGCTACTTTTTCTTTCGAAACTACAGGAAATATTTTTGTGTCTAAATATTAGTCTATTTTATTTAACTATCTCCATTCTTTTAATTGAAGCATTACATGTAACATACCTAACAGGATATGGAAAAGATATTGATAATATCTCTCTGACTACTGTCAGAGAGCAAGTGAAAATTTGTTTTCCTTCCCATGCTGTCTTTGCCTAGATTCACCTGTTTGATTGCAGGCAACTTTGAGGACAAATACAGTTTTAGCCATATGAAGTAGGATATACCTAGTCTAACTTGTCTCTCTAAAACTCAGATATTCAAACATGTGCTAATCTATATTCCCATTATAATCAAAAGAAATCTTTGGAAATCTTTGGAAGATTAATTATTTTATCCTAAGCAGGTGCATAGGACAGATCAGCTCCAATAAACTTGCAGGTGAAAAAAACTACTTAGATCTGGTACTATAGAATTTTCATACATAACGGGAAGAATGGAATAAAAACTATGCTTGTGAAGTTTATTTTGGAAAGCACTATGAATAATATAGAAGACTGAAAATTCAAAGTGATCAAGACAAGGTGAAGATATAGTCTGAAACAAAAGGATTCAACAGTGACAAGAGAAATTTTACTCAGGAATAATCAAATGTATAAATACAAGATGGGAAAAACTGGTTACGAATTTCAGAGAGAAAAAAAAAGCTTACTGTGGTTCAAGATCAACAGTATCCTGTTATTACTAAAAGCAAAAGTCATAGCTAAAAAAGTTTAGTTAAAAACAGAGTTGGAGTTTGGTGTGTTGTATTACATGGAAAGGTGGGACGCTGTRTTACAATTGTCAAACTGGAGATTATCTAAAGGAGAGTAAAACAAAAAGTCCAGAAAGCAAAGATAGGTAGCCTAAAAAAAGAGAAGACYGAAATAAGGTTGTACACAAGACTTCAAACAAACATTTCTCATACGGGAAAAAAAATACATATTTTTYTCTCTGAATCTACAATAAAACTTGACAATAGACTAACAGTGAAAAAATAATAATGCTTGAATTGGGAAACATTTTCTAATGCTTTAGGTAGTGATGTGCTAGAATTGATTACCTGCCCAGGTTGTGGAATTTTGAAGAGTGATAGAAAGTCTTCACCCTTCACTTGGGGACTTGAGCCTTTTCCAAAAGGATGGGTAAATTGCACAAGGACTAATTGCCAAAGCCCCACAAGTTATTACCTGATATATAGATATAGATATAGATGTGTGTGTGTGTGTGTGTGTGTGTGTGTGTGTGTGTGTGTGTGTGTGTGTTTAATATAGCAGACTGCAGTAGATTGACCATTGTTTTATAAACTTCAAATCTTTTCCCTAGAGCACTAATAATAGCCTCCAAGTATAAAATAAAGAGATAAGTTTGGAAACTGGTGCAGCTTTTCCAAGTCAGGCATCATATTCCACAGTAACACATCATGAATCAGGTCTTTAAATTGCAAAGATATATCCAAAAAAATAGTTTGGGAGACTATACGAAGAGTTTCGGCTTAAGACGGTGAAATGCTTCCAAAATATAAAGACAGCCAAGATGCCTTGCAGTTTACGTTTTTTACCTCAGAAATCCCCTAAGTCTATGACTGTTCAGAAATGTCCCAGGATTCACAGTGCTGAGCCTTTACAAACTCAAACTAGATTTTTTTTTTTTCAACTTAATCCTTGTGGGAAACCTATTGATAAGAGGAAAGTTTGGAATCAGAGCTTTATCCCAACCATTTTTTTTTCCAGTAACTACATGGGTGGGGCTGAGGACAGAGAGAAGAGCTCACAGGTTTTGCCTTGTGTATGAGTCAGAAGAAGGTACAGATCCCCTGGTCTTCCAAATAACCGGAAAAAAAAAAAAAAAAAAAACAACCTCTGCACAA
>NW_028186400.1:376534-393450 GCF_003343005.1 Rhea americana | reverse complement strand
TTCACTCTGATATTTTCTTTGGAGACTCTCAGTAAATACTTATTCAACAAACAYTGCATGGGGAGTCTAGCAAGTCAAATAATTAATTTCTGGCTTTTACTCATCAAATTCCATTTTTTGTTTTCAATGAAGCTGTCTTTCCATTTGGTTAAGCCTCCTTTGAAAATGGAATTTGGACTTCCTACAATAAAAACCTATCATTAGAATGCATTTGCAGCATATAATTAAAATTTCCAAGAAATATTCTGATAGACTAGCTAAAAGCTATTATAGCTTTCAAAATATATTGTAATATGAAAAAATACTATAGAATGTTGAGCAATTTTGAAATAGCAAATTGAAGTGTACAAATAGTCAACTTTGTGGCCTTGGATGTTAYGTTCTCTGAAAGTTAGTTTTTCCAAAGCAGAAACTTCTTGGAATTTCATTTCATAAAATAATTAAGTAAGTACACAAACTTTATATCCTTTTGGTTGCCTGTGCATGATTATGAGTATCTTAAAAGTTAGCAAAGGTAAAGATTTTTTGTAATAACACAAAATTAGAAATATAAGATGTAAAAAGATTTTCTTTTTCATTAATATTGCAGTTTATCATTCAGATATATGACATAGGTGTATTGAAAAATTACTCCAAGATTTCTTGTATTATCTGACATATGCCATTTGTTATAAGACTTCCAACGGGAATGAAGTACCATACGTCAATAAAGATTGGTATGAACTTTAAGGGAAAAAAAAAAAATATATATATATATATATTACAGCACATACACATGCACAACCCTAACTGAAAAGAAATGTAGAAAAGGAATAATAAATAAATTCTCTAAGACATTTTAATTGGAAAATGTTTAAGTACCCCTACTTCTTTATGATAAAGCAAATGTTACAGTTGCATATAGCTTTTGTAGTCTGATTTCTTTTATTATATTAACATTGTTTTCAAACTTGTTTAATAACTTGCATGCTCTGTTACAGTCAGAAAAGCTCAGAGGCACTCAGCAGCTTAGGAAAAATATCATGTAATTTTTTTTTGAATAAAAACTTCAGTGATAGTTACTCCTAAATGTAAGAAGAAAAAAAAAATAAGAACATATATTGAAGAGAAGCAAAAATCTGAAAAGATATATACTTTGGGGCCAGTAAAATATAGTGAATATAGAATACAGTGAAAAAAGGATTCTTCAAATAAACTTGAAACAAACCAAAAATTTATATATTTAGAGATATATAATGAAAAAGGAGCCGTTTGCAATCAAAGAAGRTCTTTAAGTTAGCACATGGAGGACTTTAAGGAAGGAGGAAAGTCAGATGACATATTAGCTTATTTTTTCTAATGGAATAAACCTTTTTTGAGAAAATAGTGAGTCTATCTAGGTAATAATCTGAGAGGCAAAAAAAGTATGAGACACTGCAAAATTCGGGGAATGACCTATGTATGAGATGGTGTAATTAAAGAAAGAAGGATATGATTATAGGTATCTTTTCTCTGCTTTAAGTACAAGTAGAAAAGGCTACAGAAGTCAAGAACTGCAAGGAAGATAAAGAACCATGGCATCCACCACTATCTAATTAACCTTTAATATTAAATCATTCTTACTAGAAGTAACACTTTTAGGCAAATATTTTCATGAAGAAGAGGGATTCACCATGGGAGAAAGTGAGGATGTGGACAGTGCAGAAGTTCATGTACAAGAGGTTTCTAAGAGCAGAAGTAGTGAAATTACAGGAGCAAAGAAGAACAGTGGGTACAAAACAGGAAAAGAGCTTTTTTTTTTTTTAAAAAAAAAAAAAAAGATGAATAATAACATTAGAAGAGTTAAGTCAGAAATAAAAGAGAAAGTTTTAAACTGAAGATATTTTATGCTTTCCAATTTATTTATATATACTCTTCATTTTTGAATTAGTAATTCTCAAATCTCTTATGTCATGAAGCTGCTTATTTTTTGCATACCAAACACTAGAGTGTATTGAGAGCATTCCTTACTCAATCAGGGTCCTAACCCTTTCTTCTGGAATGAATTTCATCCCAAAACATTAACTGTTCCTTGAATGAATTCTTTGTTTTCCATTATACTGTGCATAATTTCTTGAGYCTTTCCCTGCCATGCATTTTGGAATTAAAATGACATCACAAATTATGCCCTAAGGAGTAGCTTGCTTGACTCATTCATGAATAAATTAATATTTTAATGTACCTGATTTTATTGTTTTTAAAATTTATTTCAATCATTTTACATTTCTAAMGGGATTCTTTTTCCTTTTTATGTCCATGACCTGAAGGCACCCTACACAATTTTTTCCACTAGTATATTTTCATTTAAATTAATATATAAGGAGTGAAAAAGCCTTCAGCAGACCTACCACTTGAATCAGTTCTCAAATCTACAAAGAAAAATATACATGTGCAGATTCCAACTAATTATGTTATTTTTAAGTACATTGGTTTCTATTTGTAGTAATCTGTTTATTACTATAGACCCTAACTTCATCCCACTATTCAATAAATTGTTCAAATAGGTATACTCTACTCAAAAATACTATAAGGGAGTTTAATATAGAAAAAGCTGTTTTCAAAACAATGCTTAGTTAATATTAATAACTTCTTATGCTTTCATTATGCTGTTTTCCAAAGTTATTGTGGATATACCTGAAGATGAATGGTATGTCTTACTTCGTTATAAATATATCTATATGTATATATACATCAAAATCAARATTATTCTCTGAATTATTGAAAAAATAACAAAAATTCTCCTTAAAAAGTTTCGAGCAGGCTTGAACAGCTGGGTTATGTCTTTCTGGTTGAATCAGCTTCCAGTAAAAGGAGTGATGAACAAGAAGGTCAAATAAACATGTAGTTCTAACAGAGAACAAATAAAAAGTAAACAATCAATGATGTTTATAATTACAGAAACCACTGAAAAAATCTGATACAATTATACATACAGTTTTTCTCTGTCTAGAACTAGTTTCTGGTTGTTCTTTCTAGTTTTTCCACCCTAATCTGGACTGCAGACTTCAATTGGTGTTACCCAAATGCTACTAAGTAGCTCTGATATTATATTATTTGAAATAGAGAATTCTTTTCTTATCCACATTCATTCTAAAAATAGGATTAAGGTAAATTTATGTCACATACATACTTTGACAATGTGGTTCTTAAAAACATCAGCTCACTTTAAGCAACTGGAACTGGTCAGTAAAGTTACCATTTGATTTTGAACCTGATAGTCAATTAACTTTTTAAAGACATTATTGGATGATTAAATAATTGTTAATTTCATTATATTAAAAAATTGCACTTTTCCTTGCAAAGSAATATATGTTCATATTCAAATGATTATAGGGTTGTATAATTGGAGGCAAACAAATTTTGGGCAATTGTTTTTATTCAAACAAATCAAGTCTACCAACTAAAAGAATATATTTTGACCATCTAAAAAAAATAATCCCATCAAATAACAACATTAATGAGTGTATTAATAAAGATATAATCTAAAAAATAGCTATATATCCTATCATGCAGGTTCCTGAAGGTATTTTGATGTTAGAATGCACATAACAGTTCAGAAATGAGATTACAGTACTGAAGATAAACTGTATCATGTTCGGTGACAATATATGCAGAAAGACCATCTGCTTACTGCTAAGTTAARTTGTAAAATGACCAAAAAACAGTTAGAGATTGAATGATATTGTATAGCTAAGTATATAATGTTTCTTATATGCTCTGTTAACTTCAATTAACTTCAGCAGTTTCTTTGGCCAAACAAGCCTAAATGAAAATCTAAAGTGCTCTACGGAGTTCAGTATGCTTTAGTAAAGTTTGGAAAGTGTTTTCTCTCCTTCTATTTTTCTTTTAGGGTAAAAAAAAAGTCAGAATCGATATTTATGAAATACATTCAAAGAGAAAAAAAAATATCCTTACAAAAGTAACTGAATCTCTGTAGCACAGGAGGCTTTCTGAAAACTAATTTATGATACTGCTTTCCCTGTATTATCAGTATCAACATCAGTATCATCAGTGTAATCAAGTTAAGTACACATATACATGAATTCAGTATGTCAAAAGAAACTTAGAGGCACCTTCAATCAAAATAAGAAATTAAGAAAAAAAAAATTCACYCTACTCTTATGTTATGTAGAATCCATTTTTTGTTGCTCCCTTTTATATCAGTCCATGTAATAAGTAAGTACATATACAGGGGAAGAACACAGGCTAGACATTGAGTAGCACTAATTTAAGTTTGCAACACCCATAAAAGTAAAATGACAACAGAAATCCTAGATAGCCTCATCTGAAGATTTAATGTTAAATCCTGATACAAGGTCTGTGAATTCTGAATTGTTACACTAGAAAAGGACTTAGCCCATTGAGGTCTCAGTGATTACTCTAATAAAATTACTAAGGCATTATGTCATTGACCCTTTAAGGGGTAATCTTTAAAATAATTAAGTCATCCTTAGGACTTAATTTAGTTCACCTATGGAACTAAATCAGCTCACCTATGGAAGAGTCCTATGGAACYTTTCTCAAAACTGCTTCCTCAGTAAGAAAGGTTCTTAATCAACAATTTATTCTTCCTGGTCTGAAATCAGGTTTCTCAGATATTCTCGTTTACCAGTTGATGGTGTACATTGTGCAAATACATTATGAAAACACAGATTATCACAGAATTTCAAGACATTCCATCATTCACATCTTTTTTTCCTTTCTTCTTTGTTTCTATCACTGAAAATGAAGGTGCGTCTCAAAAGCAGAAGGTACTAACGTTTACTGAACTATGTGGTATGGGAAAAATTGGAGTTACAATAAAAGACTAGATGAAAGAGGTGAAAAGTTGCTCTTTTTTTTAGTTACAGTCAAGTTTGTAAACATTTTTCTTTATTTTTCAAAGCTAAAATTAAAGTGTATTCAGTGAAATAATATTTCTAAGATTAAATGTGCTATTGGAACTTCGGATGCCTCTAAAATGTACTGTCAGGAAATAAAATGTCAACTATGGTCATCAACCGTTCTTTAATGGAATAACCAAATGTTATGTAAATATACCAAGAATGTCTGTACTGTTTATATTATATTGGATCTATTGGCTTTCTCTTTATTTTGCCTTGGGGATGCAAAACATGACAAACTTGGTTGAAAGGTGCCTTGCTTTGTAGACGTACAACAGTATAAAGCCATGAAAAAATACTAATTATTTTTTATGCATATTTCTACTGTTTATAAACTGGCTTCTTTCAGGKCATAAGACTTTTACAAGAGAGGGGGATGGTTTATTCTTGTATCTCTTTGCAGGTGAATCTTTCCACCTAATACCTTTGGAATAGCCTTATATGGTCCAGCGACACAAGTTTTATCACCCAGATGATCAGTGTGTTACAGGAAAAACATGTAAAATTTTCTATGGCATTGTGTGCCGTGCAGGTTTTGAAATTGTACATACTTGCTGATAAACAGGAGAAGCAGAATTGAAATGTAAAGAGCATAATTGTATTTTTAAATACAAATTGTCTTCTTTAAGCAACAAATTACATCCTAGATGGTGTATAGGTGACTTCTCTGCTGAAATTTTTTTGCATTGAATGCCAAAATATAGCATTATCTTTCCTTTGCTAATTTTCCTCTGAACATGACATTGTCACTGGAGCTGGAGAAGAGAGTCATCAAGAATATTCAGATATTAGTAAGGAGAAATAGTAAAGGAAAAAAAATCCCTCAACGCTCAAGAAATTGAGGGTGTGATGGCTAAAATTTCAGCAAATGAACCACAAGTTTATGTGAAGTTAGAATGTAAATAGGAAGGGTAATATAGGGTAATATGTACGTGATATACCTGGAAGAGGAAAGAAAATTAGAGAAAAGARTATTTAAAAAGATAGAATGGAATGAAAATGAAATGGAAAGAATAGAAAGGGAGAATAGAAAATACTAGTCTTAATCTAGAAAGAGGAGAAAAAATTGTGAAAGTGAAGCTCCAAACAAGCTCCAAAGGGCTATTCAAAATTGTCTGAATTTTCTGTTGCAGGAATGATACTAATAAATAWCCCTTTAAAGGCCATTAAAGTATAACTAAATACTCAGACTTAAATTTTAGACTGGGAATATCTTATTTAGTAGAGTATTTTCCGTTCTCTATTTAAAAAAAAATTTTCTAAAGGAAGACCATGTGACAGCTACAATTTAGAGCTACCAGCTAATTTATGGTGATCTTATACTCAGTATATCAAATGTAGCTATTTATTCATTAAGGCAATGTAAGCTATATCTTAATGAAGTGAAAACTGTTTTCCATCCTCCAGAAAAAGATGCAGAGTATTTGAAAGGTAATTAAAGTCATCCTGACATCAGCTCTTTGGTGCAGCAGCTGCAAGTGTAAAAAGCCTGCAAAACAGAGAATACAATCCCATGCTGTATATTTGCCCAAGTCCTCTTAGAATTTCTAAGCTCATTTACTTCTTTCCCTTGGATTGTTCAAATTCCAGTATTTTTCTTTCCRTGCCATTTAAACCCTGTGTCAACTCTATTGACATGGCTGACCCTCCAGCTCCTTAGGTCAGAACTTAGGAGGTTTTCATTTTGACATGCATATGGAAATACCTGTGCATTTACATATTTTAGCTTTGTTTCATGCTGATCTTATTTTAATGACAGAAAAATGTTCTAATCAGACAATGGTGTTCTGGAATATTTTCTTGATAAAGTAGTCACACTAATAAAGACGATTTCATGGATATTGCAATTAATATTGCCTCTGTGAGAAAAATAATTTCTCGGCTTCTAAAACCTTTACACCTAACTAGAAGTCATAAACCACAGTTTTTAACTGAGCAATAAATGGACAACTTTTCCCCTTTATTGAGCCAGCTATAGATAATGTACACCGCAATCTGCTGAAAAATAGAAAGGTGGACATCTATGCTCCACAATGAGGCTGTTGGCTTGTGAACAGATAAGCCTCTTGCTTTTTAAGCTGTATTTTTTGTAAAGATAAGTCAACAAAGCTTGACATATACTTGGACTAATCATTTGTGATATTGACAGTCTTTAGCTGCTGAGTATTTGAAAAGAAAACGAATTACTATGTATTTCCTACTCCTATCCATTTGCTCTTGAAGGTCACCCTTTCTTAAGTTAATTGTGCTTCATATATAGCAAAAAAACTAAGTAAAAATATAGACAACTTCTAAATTAACCACTGTAATCCCTTATTTTCATTCAGTTCCAACATGAAAGATAAATAAATTTTGGACTTGCTAAAAAGTTTGATAATAAAGTAAAACACATTGTACGTATTAATCTGTATTCCACACAGGATTTTTTTTTTTTAAGTTAATGCTAATCCSTCCAGTAATAAATTACTTCTCATCAGCTTTCCCTTCATGTTTTTTAAATCTATAGTCCATACAATCCAGCTATTTCATGTTGTAATGAGGTTCATATAGCTTTACTTGACTATTAGAAAACCAAAGAAAATCTACACAACAGAATAAAGTCTTTATTTTATAAAGTTTTTTTTTGGTGTGGTTTTTGATTTTTCTTATTTTCCTGGGCTTGTTGAACCCTCATTAATGAGAGGAAAATTTGCAAACTCCTCCTCCATTTCTGAGCATCAAAGTTGCTACYTTGGAATGGATTTCCTCTAAGGAAAGTCTAGTGTATTTGGGATCGGGCTCTCTCCGTAGCCTGGCACTTTAGCTACTGGAAGAGATAGAGCGGGACCCTCTCTCAAGATAAATGTTTCCTCTCAGAAGAGTTTCAGTTACTTTCTGGGCTGTGGTGACTGACCCTAAATCTATTGAGTAGAATGGACTTGATGTATTGTAGATCCACCATAATGTTSAGAAACATCACCAAGGTTCCCTGTCTAAGGCAGCTGAGTGCAATGGTGCATTATCACGCATTCTGAGAAACAAAGCAAGCAAATAGGGAAAACTAGAATCTGTGAAAAGTTAGTATGTTACTTTATAGCATAGTCACCCCGTCACTGTATTTTTAAGACACAAAGCAGTCTAATAAAGATTATTCAAAAACACAGACTTAATCACCACTCCAAGTTATTGCATTGCACCAGATGTTGGCTTAATTGAACAAATACTGTCTGTTATGATAACAGTGAAGCATATTGTAGCTATAGTTATAACAGATATAGGGCCAGCTCATCAGCTGGCAGAAATCAATAGAATCCCATTGACTCCAGTATATGTAGACTGATTTTCACAAGCAGAGGCATTGGCCTATAATTTTTTGATTAAAAGAGGGAGGGGATATGTGAAAGGCATTTTCAATATTAATGAATGGGGCGGGTTTTTTTTTGTTGTTATTTTGGTTTTGTTTTGGTTTTGTTTTGGTTTTGTTGCTTTTTAAAACTAGAAGGACTCACGTATTCATCTCACCTAAGTATTGATAGTTACCAAACATTTTTTGTTCGATCATCATGAGCAGTCATATTACCATGTTCCACTACAAAACTTCAGATTCTGCTCTGAGAAATAGCAACATTATTATGCTTTCCAATATAAAGCTAAGGTAATACAAATTATTAATGAGGCTGGTTGTCGAATAGCATACCCCTGTGACTTTACATATTCTTAATGAGTAATCAACCATATTGAGAGGTTTTGTACGTAATTTTCCTCTAAAATTTATCTGCCTGTCTCTGTTAAGTCAATTGCAGACTAAAGAGCTCATATGAAGTAAAATAAATTTTTATATTTTTAAATATTTTGCAAAAAATAGAGCATCTATGATAAAATTTAGCAGACTATCTCATATTTAAAATCTTAAAATAAGATTTCCAAGCATTATGAGATAAAACAACATTAGTAAATACTACCACCATTGATTGGGATTATGAGGAAAAAAAAGTACATAAATCTTCAGCTGTAAAAAGAATTAAGACCTGTTCATATATGTTTCATATAGAGTTCCAAAACTACATTTAGGCTGAAGTCTTTGTACAAGTAACAATTTCACTGCAAGGAATGTTTACAGAYACAGGATCTATAAATATCCTGTTCATAGAAAACAGTGATATAATCATCTTAATCGTCTCACCCAATCAATTTATGAACTGAGGAAATCATTGTATGCAAACAAGATTACACTAAAATGTAGTGTTGACCTCCATTCTTTAATAAGGAGATTCAGTACTGAACATATGCAGTTTAGAAAGCCCCCTCGAGCTTTGATTATTTTATTGTGAACTCTGTGCTCAGGACCACTTACCAAAGTCAAAAGATTAGCTAGGGGCCTCCCTTTCCGACCCGGGTCTGGTACGAACTGTAGTTAATAGATTAAGTTGAAGAGCACTTCTGTTGCCTGCTTTCGTTGTTTCGTTCCCTAAAGTACTCTAGCTGCAAGACACCAAGCTGATTACATACATTGTAAACAGTCTGTCTTGTTTTGAAATTTGTATGTATGGTAATGAACATTGTAAACATATGTAAAACTTCACACTAAGTTGTTCTAGTGCTGCAAGCTGGCGCTTATTAAAATTCTGTCTTTCTGGCCTTTATCAGGCAATGCCATTCAGCTATAGTGATTTCACCAGGGGTGAAATATGTCTTATTCAGAAATAGAAATCCTAAATTCCAAGAACACAATGATACAAAAGGGTTAGGCTCTCCCTCTAAACTATGCATGTCACTTATTTCTCTGAAACTGAAGTAGGCATAAAAAATCCAATTGAACAAAGAAGCTGCAGCTAAAATTTAAATTATCACCAACCAAAGTGACAAAAATGGCTAGAGTAACAAGCATACTGATCCCAAAATGGATTATAATTATAATTCTTTATAATTAGCACCATCTTTGATTTTTTAATATATTTATCCTTTAAAAATATTCAGATCTCTCAATGCCCACCGACCCCCTCCCTCCTTTCTCTCTCTTTCTGTATAAAGCTAAAAGAAAATTAAATGTTGGCAGTTAAAGTAGCTACATAAGTATGGCAAGCATCCAAAATTCATACAGACAGATCTGGAGTCATCTTTACATGTGCGAAAAGAGTTGAAAAGGATTTTAGCACTCTAGACATGCTATCTGGGTAAGATCTTACTCCGTTGAGGGTGATTGACAGCAGCTCTTACATCTGAAGACTTTAACGGAGAACGTGCAATGTCTGAAGAACGGTGGTGCTCCTCACACAGTTCAGCCGCTTCTCTGCTCAGAAATTCACACGCAGAGCACTCRGGGTCGGGTGCTGGGGAAACATTTYGTTGCCTCGTGCGGATGAGACTGTCCTTTTGTACCACTCTCTGTATTTACCAAAGTAATTGGTAGCTGTTACGCAGACTGTCGCTTCTGCCGCAGAAGCACGACCGCTGGGGATTTAATGAGCTGAASCCACCTCAGAAAGGAGCAGTTTTTATTTCCTGCTATGGATTTTGTTAAGTACCCCTCAGTGAGTATTTTTGCTCCAAGGGTCTAGTTCGTAAGAATTACCCAAACATAAGTCTGCTGCAGTTTCAGATATAGTGGAGCTCATTATTGATACTTCCTCACAACTTACTGAAATTTACATCAGGAATTTAGATCCTAAGAATAGTTTTAAAAGGGTGATGAATCAGAGTACAGGTATTTTAAAAGCACAATTACTATAAAATATGTCACTTTGGAATAATACATTGCTGTGAAAAGTTTTCTGACTYGATTCTGCCATTACTTACAGTAGTGCCAATCAAGAATAAGTCTTCTGAAGCCAGTTCAATTATTCTGGATTTAAAACTGTATATCTGAGATCACATGGTGGTTCAATCCTTTCCATAAATTAACCAGGTTTGCTCATGCACTCTTTGTTCAGGCAAACATATATTCGGGCAAATATAYAGAAGGCAGTGCCTGGTGAAAGACTCAAGAACTACATGAATTACTACATGAGAAACTTAATTCTAGCTGAAACTCCTTCTCCCTGTCACTCCCGAACACACACACTTGCATGCACGCATCTGCAGAAAGACACATTTGGCTTTGGTCAAGGAGGATCCCTGAGGAYGGATAGGAAAGAAGGCATTTTCCAAACCACAGATAGGCAAAGAAGCAGCAGAGAGCTTTGAGCTGGTGAGTTATAAAAATGTCCACAGCCCTGGGTGGCCAAGGCCTATGGACTCTCTGTAAGAAACAAACACTTATTCTAAGCACTGCGGAAAATACAGGATTTGAGAGGATCTTAATAACATTTACAGTGAGGCTAATATAAAATCTCCTGATAAGAAAAGAGGAAGGAAAACATACAGAAAACATGAGTCATAAAAAATATACAATCCTTGAAAATACTGAGGAAGTTCTTTCATTTATCTCTCTTAATTTATGTTTAAAGTGCTGCACAAAGATGTCATCTAATTCATCACTTTATTGTTTTTTATTAAATCTAAGCACACAGCAAGGTACTTTAAAAAGAGTGGAGTTCTCTTCTATCTGTGTCCAAATTTATCTGCAGCGTAGCTCCAATGAGTCAAGATTAATTTTATCCCTTGTTTGCTTTTCTTTCATTGTATAAGACCATTTAGTCCATTGTCCACACTCCTCTTCTATTTTTAAAAGTGCTACGTGTATAAAATATTGTGTAATAAATCACTTCATAACAGAAATAATAATAACAATGACTACATATAACTATTAATCATTGTGTTTACCATTGTGCTTGCCGTCCTCCTGCCCTGCATCTTCCCGCTGTGCCTGCAACATCCAGGGAGAGGAGAAAAGCTATGCATCATTGTCACTGGAGGGATTTCCACAGTGGAGCTGGCATACATTAAAAATACCAGTATATCTTGAGAGTCAGGACATGGTGTAACTTCTATGGACTACAATGGTCTTTGAATTAGGCCTGAAGGAAAGGTGAAAGCGCAGAACCAGTTAAACACGTCTGAAAATGTAGTTCTATACTAAAATGTGAGTATTTGTGGCCTCAGTAAAGGCCAAATGATCATGTATTCCATTCTTTTAATAATTTTAATAATAATTAAATGTACACTTACTATTTTGTATCCTTTACATTTTTAAGTCCATTAATTCCATTTTTTTATTGGAATAAGTAATATTTATTGTTAATATTACCCAGTGTGTGGTGTTCAGCTGTGCCGTATATTCAGACAATGGCATTTTAGTGCATCTTCTTATCATTCCAGTAATGATAACCTTTAGTCGATCAGTGCAATGTCAGCCTATAGCTCAAGACTAATTTTTATGATGCCAGAAGTTTTCACTTTTACAAATGGCGCAGATAAAAATATTTTCCTTCTTGTTTTTTGCAGGAAATTAATCACTGTCTTCATTGAGATCATGGGATAAAAGATAAGCTTGTTGAACGATAAAAATACAGGTGTGGAAATGTCTTGATATATGAGATAGAAGACATATACTCTAAGCCAGAAAACTGCTTATTTCTAATCCTGATCAGCTGGTGTCTGTCTATTGAAATTATTATCTATCCCACTAAAAACTGAAATCCAATCATCAAATAAACACCTTCAGATTTGGGTGTTGACTGCAAATAAAACTTATTTTCTTCTAGAAGTCCATTTTTATTATGCTATACTAACTTCACAGAAATAACAGAAAACACTGCAAGTTTGGCATTTTCTTTTTTTTTTATAAACTTAAATTACTTTGAGAACTGACAAATAATTTTGTTACTTGTCTGAGTGACAAAAAAAATCTTAATTTTTCAAATTGTTATTTTAGAGGCTTAATTTACTCACTTCAAAATATTTTGTTTGTGAAAATACATTTTAAATTTATTGCTCTCGTTAAAAAATAGATCAATCTGGATTTTTTTAATACATATTAACATTACATGGACTGATAATATACGCTATACTAAACTGTATACTAAAGTGTAAAGTCACAGTAAACATAAGATAGCATTCAAATATTATCTAAAAGTACAAATGTTCCTCACTTTTCCTATATTACAAAAATTGTCATCCCTTCTTTGAATTTTTATTATGTTCCTTTTCTATAATGACAAACTCATAGGTTGTGATTGATCTGCAGACCTACACACTTTGACAGCTTGCAACGGTTTTTGTCTCAGTTTCATCAGCATCTATTWTATATGCAAGTCCTAGATCTGTGACTTCATCATATCCGTGTCCTGCCACCAGATACAGAAGTGCTTTGTTCTGCCTCTTTTCATGCTATAGGAGTTTTTCCTAGGGGTTGCTCCTTGTTCTGAAACATGAAAATGTGCGAAGCATAAAACTCCAGCTGTGAATACTTACCTCCCTGCAGTGTTAAAAAGTTCAATATACAAAACACCTGGTTTCAAGCAAAATGTACACTAAGATATATGGCAATGMGACAGATTTAATATACCCCATAGGGCCCTCAAGCAGTTTTTAAATTAAAGACACAACTTTTTTTTTTTTTTCAAATGAACCTTTACTATTTCACAAATAATGAATTGATATCTCCTCCAAATGAAGAGAAAGTCATAAACAAAAAAAGTGGTTTGGTAAGAGAGGAAGGAATGAGGGCTCACTGTTATGCAAACAAAAGCTGAACAATAAAGATTACATTATGAACAACAACAAAAAAATGTATTTGTTCCATGCTATTGATACCCCTGTAAGAGCTGTAACAGTGGCTCCCCAGAAAAAAAGTGGGTAATGACATGGAGATACATGCTATAGGGCAGGTCTAAAATTCACTTGAGGTTTACTTATTAGAAATTCATCATGAGGAGAATTTATTTTCCCAACAGTTTAAATAACCGAATGTTAATATTTTGGCATATAGACTCCTAATAAAAGATGATAATAAAATAAGGAAAAATAAAGCATTGTTAGTTAGGCAGTGTCCTGATGTCATTATTTAACATTTATATTTGATTATACTTCTATACATATCTTTTTTAACATCCAGAAATATAGATACGCCTTGGAAAAATTAAACAGATGTTCACAAGCAAAACAGTAAGGAAATTTGAAAGCTTAGAAGTCATCAGAGATTATTGCTATCATGACTTCATATAACAGGTATAGCTGTSTTCATTGTTTCTGTTTTTCTTCAATCTATTTCTTCTACTAATATATCTTGTCTATACTGTAAGCTTTTCTGGATAACACCAGTTTGGCCTTCAGAGAGCACTGCATATAAACGCRGAACCTCAACCTTTCCCAAAATCTTATGACATGAACAAAAATGTATTTGTA
The DNA here is from genome assembly GCF_003343005.1 of Rhea americana. NCBI lineage: Eukaryota > Metazoa > Chordata > Aves > Rheiformes > Rheidae > Rhea > Rhea americana. Next base: position 379,285 of record NW_028186400.1, on the reverse strand, counting down.
TTTTTAAATCATCTACAAAATTTAGATTTTAAAAACACACAGTAATGACATACACATATAAATGAAACTAAAAGTTGAACTGTTCAATGCTTTTCTCAGACGAATCTTTGGAGGCTGACGTGTTTGAAGCACTGAGGAGCCAATATACAGCAGTGCAACTAGTTCCTTCTCATAGGAATGGGAAATTTTCCACACGATGGATCACAAATTTTGAGTCCTGTGGATGAACTTGACAGCCAATGTAGAAGAATAGTTAACCTTCACCTAGTAGATGGAAACCCCCTATGTTATCCACAGCTTAGCCAAGGCTGGAACCAGGTGTCTGTAAAGTCACAGAGAGCTCTTCATCTGTGGCGAAGTATAATCCCAGCTCAGCTGGAATTTTTATGACTCGTCTCTGTGAATTTATACTTGAATTAATATTCAAATAATTCTTATAAGAGAGGAGTGCCTGTCAAGTACTACTTTTTAACTATAATATAATGGCAGCTGTATACAAATACTGTTGAAAAATTTAGACCATAAAACATCAAAAAGTACAAAGATGTCATATAAAAACCTATAACAGACTCAAGTGTGGAGTTCATGGAGACAATTCATGGATATGCTAAATAATTTTACTAAATAAGTTTATTTAGCCATATTTTCCATTTTCAGTGGTCAATCATTGTTTAGTGTACAATGAGAAAAGAAGTATAGGTTAATATCAGGAAATATCAGGAATTAGCAACAATATTCTCTCAATGGTAGCTTGAAGTAGCTCCAAGATGAATGAATAAATCACTGGTTGTAACTTACTGAAATTGGAAGAGATAAAGCAAAGAGTATTCTTGTATTACTAAACAATGTAGATCTCTTAAAAAAAATGGATTGACAAGTGTTTCTTTAGTTAAGAGTTTCTTTAGTTAAGAGTTTGAGAACTTTCTATTTCTGCACCATATTGAACTATTCATCATTAAGTATGTTCTCTGGTAATATAATTTCCTCTTATGCCTGAATAGTGTTTGCAGACTGATTCTGATTGCAGTGAATATAGTAGTGCTTTTATAAATTTGAAATCAAATTATTGACAAAAATTAATTCTTGTCTAAGAGATACCTTACACATGCTAACATATTCCTCACCCACGATGAACTATTTAAACAAGTACTGTTGATAATCCTATATGATAGAAAACTTTTTTAACAGAAAAAAAGTGTAATCTTTGGCCAAGGAATAGCAAATGAGAAATATTGTGTTACGTATGCATATCAGTTCACTCAAATGCTAGGATACTTTTAGTATTCGTTCATACAGTCAGTGACTATCCAATTAGTCACAAACAGAATGCTCCCAATGGTAAACTATGTATCTTCCATTTATAAATTTCCTTACAAAGCATCTTTAAAATTTGAGCAGCTTTCTTGAGAATTTGCTTTCAGAAACATTTTAAGACAACATTGTTACAAATGTTCTGAACTATCAGTAATCTCAGGCAATGAAACTTTATTCTTCTTTTAAAGCATGCTTTATTTTACTCAAGAAAAAATTCTCATGGACCTTATGTTGATACTCTATAGATGTATAAATGTTCAAAAGGTGGAAAGGTATAATTTTTGTGCTCTAGCAAAGTATCCTCCATGCCTATCTTCCAAAGGTAGACAGTGGAGCTTGAAGGAGATGGTGCTTTCATTTCAGCTATATGAAATATTAGATTCATACTGCAGAGACAGAAGTCTTTATGCCCAAAATATGTCTTCAGTGTTAGGGCGGCTGTTTGTGCGTTTCCTCGAGGGTGATATGTTAATATCTTTCCTTGATCTTGACTATGTAGAACAGTCACAGTTCAGTACTTTGATGACTAACTTCTGAAGACATAAAATATTTCCTTTGTCTTTGAAAAAGACTATGAATATCCTCTGACCTGTGTGAATAGGTCAGTACTGAAAAACAGTTGTTCAGAATTAATTTCCTATCTTTGCAATAGTTTTCTATGCAAGTTCAGGAAAAAAACACAGCTTTTCTTTCCATCTTGCGAACATTACACCATGAAACACTATATTCAGAATCTTAAGCATTATTAAAAGCACATTTTTAATAGTAATTATAATGAAATGTATTCATAATATTCTGTACTACAAAAAATGTTTATCATCCTTTTAGATACATATTTCTGTTATATCTGAATTCTGTTAGTACTCTACAGAGTTACCACTCAAAATAAAACTAAATTAAATAAAACCATAAATGTGCAAATTATCCTTGGTATGATTAGTTAAATATGTGGAACAGAAAACATCAACATTCTGGAAGGCTTAAAATTGTCTACTATACATCCACAGAAGTTTTCCTTTTTAGAACATTTGGCTTYGAAGGGAACTATGTATGTATGCATTTATTTATTTATTTGTTGCTTTGGTTTATTTTGTTTTGCTTTCAAATAGCATAAGCATCTCTTAAATTCCTATATTCTCTAGAAAATATGAATTTAGAGACCGATGTCTGAAGYAGTGTTGTAAAGAGGTTAATACTTATATTACATTTTATTTGACATTGTCTTCTTCAAGTGTCATCGAACTGCTGTTCTAAAACACTAAGCCAATCAGAGTAGTCTTTCAGCTACGTTTTCTATGACTTTTAGGTTAGGCACTTCTACTTGATATTAGCATTAAGAACACGATCCGAAAACACTTAGGATAGAAAAAAACACATGCACGCATGCACACACACACACACACACACGCACATACACACACACACACACACACACAC
>NW_028186400.1:351739-376464 GCF_003343005.1 Rhea americana | reverse complement strand
TTTTTTTTTTTTTTTTTGCCTCACTAGAGGAAAGATTATAGCTTCAAAAAGATGCACTTCAACTCATACAAATTGCATCTATTTCAGAATTAGTCCAATTTCAAAGAACGTTTGACCAGTAAAGGACTTCTGAAGGCTCACACTTTTTGCATCTTCCATACCACTAAGGACTTTGATACATTTGATACATACTCTACTACTTTATTTGACACCTTATGAAATATTTCTATCGCATTTCTGCAATGCAATTCTCAACACAGAAGCTGTACATCTCCAGGGAAAAATGAGAAAGTGTTAAATACTGYTTATTATAATTAGCCAAAAGATGGCAGTGGTCCTTTTGACTATGTTTATTCTAAAAAACTAAGCAAGGGCTGGGGAGCAGTTAGATGCTGACACATGATCAGCCAGACTGCTCAGCTGCTAGCATGCTTCCCAACACACAGTTTTTATCTATAGCAACTAGCGCTCTTTCGGGCARTGTCCAAGTATAGTTGGGGCAGTGTGAAACACAGGCTAAGAGCTGCTCTTAACAGGCTGTTTGAATAACACCTTCTTATTCTGCAAGGGAAAAGAGGATGGCCATATGGATATAAGCTATGTTATGCCTCTTGTTTTCAGGACCAAAGAATAGGGCCTAGCCCATTTTATTGATGCAGTTATTCATTGCTTCTGAAACATTTTGATAAGTTACCTGCAAAATATATTATTTTCTCGAACATTCCAAGTTCTTCATTCTCACTTGTTTTATGGTTACTTTTCTCAACAAATTTTTAACAATTCTTTTCTTAACATTTTATCTTTTATTTATTTATTACTATTAATTTATTTTWTTTGCAATTTTACATTAATTTTTACTCTTCTCTCTCTGAAATAGACATTATATTCCTTTATTTCCAATTTCTTCTTCCCTAACTTTTCCTTTAGGGTTTACAATCACTCAAGCTTTAGTGTTTGACATTACTTCACATCTAGAGGTGTCTAGGCTTCAACTCCTTCTAAGAAAAATCTGTGGAAGTGTAGACAAGAACTGTCTGTGTTCAAGGGCCTCAAAACATCTTAATGGGGGACCAGGCTAGTCCTACTGCACCGTTATCATGTCTGTGTTCACTGGCTATCTTCAAACACTGCTGCCGTCAATAGAGAAGAACAGAGACAAGTGTCTGACAAAGTTCGTAAYCTGTTTACTCCCATGCGAAGAAGATAGATAAGTATATAGATCTTCTGAACTGCCTTTACAGAATCCCATTTCTTTCCTAGATTGCTTTCAAACATGGCACTGTTACTATCTTAGTGCCAGGGTCTGATTCATGCTTGCTACGCTCACTATACATATCTCTAGATCTTAAAATGTGTAGTARAGGTCTTTGTATAATGTTTGCTTGTCATTATCAAGCATCTGATATTCCTAAACTATTTGGGAGACACTGTTGGCTCATGGTAAATYTGTTGTCCTGCAGCACTCCCAGCTCCTTCTCTGCAGGGCTGCTCTCCAGAAGGTCAGACAAAGCTTGTACTGGTGCCTACGGTTATTTTTCCCTACGTGTAGGACCCTTCACTTGCCCTTGTTGAACCTCAGCAGGTTCYTCTCTGCCCAGCTCYCCAGCCTGTCCAGGTCTCTCTGAATGGCAGCACAGCCCTCAGGTGTGTCAGCCACTCCTCCCAGCTTGGTATCATCAGCAAWCTTGCTGAGGAGGCACTCTGTCCCCTCATCCAGGTCACTGATGAARAAGTTGAACAGGATGGGACCCAGTACTGAGCCCTGGGGGGCACCACTAGCCACSGGCCTCCAACTGGACTCYRCACCACTGATGAYGACCCTCTGAGCTCTGCCTTTCAGCCACTTCTCAATCCACCTCACTGTCCACTCATCTAACCCGTGCTTCCCGAGCTTCTCTAGGAGGATGTTATGGGAGACGGTGTTGAAAGCCTTRCTGAAGTCAAGGTACACAACGTCCACTGCTCTCTCCTCATCTACCCAGCCASTCATTTCATCACAGAAGGCTATCAGATTGGTTAAGCAGGATTTCCCCKTGGTGAATCCATGCTGACTGCTCCTGGTCAYCTTCTTYTCCTYCATAKGCTTGGAGATGACATCCAGGATGAGCTGTTCCATCACCTTTCCAGGGATGGAGGTGAGGCTGACGGGCCTATAGTTGCCTGGGTCCTCCTTCTTGCCCTTTTTGAAGACTGGAGTGACTGKYTTTCTTCCAGTCCTCAGGCACCTCTCCAGCTCTCCAGGACTTTTCTAAGATGATGGAGAGCAGCTTGGCAATAACATCCACCAGCTCCCTCAGTACCCATGGGTGCATCCCWTCTGRGCCCATGGATTTGTGGATGTCTAGCCTGCCYAGAAGGTCTCTAATCCTATCCTCCTCAACCAAAGRAARKYYTYCYTYCYYCMRRMYTTYYYSYTTGTCTCCAGGCTACAGGATTCCTGGGGACTGCCCTTAGCAGTGAAGACTGAAGCAAAGAAGGCATTCAGTAACTCTACCGTCTCTATATCCTCCATCCACCCTGCTCCGTTCAGTAGCAGGCCCACATTTTCCCCAGTCTTCCTCTTGCTACTGATGTATCTGAAGAAGCYCTTCTGGTCGTCCTTGACATCTCTTGCCAGATTTAATTCCAAGTGGTCCTTAGAGCTCCTCGTCGCATCTCTGCATACTCTGACAGCTTTCTTATAATCCTCCTAAGTAGCCTGTTGCCCCTTCCACATTCTGTTCTTTTCTCTTCTTTTGGAGTTTTGTCAGGAGCTCCTTGCTCATCCATGCATCTCCTGYACTCTTTGCTGGACTTCCTTCTCCTTGGGATGTACTGTTCTTGAGCTTGGAGGAAGTGAGGTTTGAATACTAGCCAGCTCTATTGGACCCACCTTCCYTCTAGGACCTTAACCCATGAGATGCCTTCAAGTAGGTCTCTGAAGAGCCCAAAGTCCGCTCTCCTGAAGTCCAGGGTTGCAATCCTGCTTGTTGCCTTACTTCTTTCCTGCAGGATCCTGAACTCCACCATCTCGTAGTCACTGCAGCCAAGGCTGCCCCCAACCTTCACATCTCCAACCAGTCCCTCTCTGTTGGTAGGGACAAGGTCCAGCAGGGCACCCTTCCTTGTAGGCTCCTCCACTATTTGTGACAAGAAGTTATCATCAATGCACTGCAGGAGCCTCCTGGACTGTTTGTGCCTTGCTGTGTAGTCCCTCCAGCAGATGTCAGGGTGGTTGAAGTCCCCCAAGAGAATCAGGGCCTGTGATCGTGAGGCTACTTCCAGCTGTCTATAGAAGGCCGCATTGACTTCCTCTTGTTGATCAGGTGGTCTGTAGTAGACACCCACAACAGTGTCCCCCATTAGCCTGTCCTTTGGTCTTCACCCATCAGCTTTCGACTGCCTCCTCCTCCACCCTTCGGCAGAGCTCAATACATTCTCACGTAAAAAGCAACTCCACCACCTCGCCCTCCTGGCCTGTCTCTCCTAAAAAGCACATAGSCATCCATGGCAGCATTCCAGTCAGTGAGCTATCCCACCATGTCTCCGTGATYTGAATGAGATCATGGCCCTGYGAYCGCACACAGATCCCYAGTTCCTCCTGTTTATTCTCCATGTTGCGTGTATTGGTGTATAGGCATTTCAGAGAGGTAGTTGTGTATACAGGTTTCCCAGGAAGGGTGTAAGGGTTCCCCCGTGGCCATTTCTTATATGCACATCCCCAGCTGCATGCGCCCGCTGGAGGCTCCCAACCTGAGTTGTGTTTTATTGACTACCGTCTGTCTATAACTATCCCCTTCCCCCATCCTACCTAGATGGGGAGAGGATGGGAGAATCCATAGATGGGGAAAAAATAGGAGAATGGGGAGAAAGTGTGACTCAGAGTCATAGAAGGTTACATAGAGAAACTTGTTAGGATGCTTTTTTGTGTGTGTGTGTGTCATCTTCATTCAGGCCTCTGCGCAAATTGATAGTATTGTCCATTTGCATAAGATAAATGGAAAAAATAATCTCTGAGTACAGTGAGGAGCTGACATAGACCTGTATTAGGTTCTTAATGCAGAAAACACAGTGTCTGATGAAAAGAAAGGAAATTGATAGAATCTTATGGCTCAGTGCTTCTATCTTGACTCATTTTTAATTTCATTTTATTTCAACTGTCTGAAGTGGAATGAGAACAAAAATAGCATTTCTTCATGTAGCTAATGACAGTGCTGAGGGAAAAATAGTCATGAAGGTTCTGCTACTCACCCTTATATACTTACGTGTGATCAGGAATTGTAAGTGAATGGAGAGAATGGGTAAAGACATCTGCCAGAGTTAATCCACTTTTGAGGCAGGCAAAATAGTGCTTACTGCCATTCTAGCAAACAAGGAGCAAGCCTTACAACTTATTTGTTTACCATTATAAACTACTTAAACAAATACTTACCTTTATTTTTCTTTTCTAGATTTCTTATCCTACTCTATCTTCCCTATATCTACCTCACTACTCAAATTTTATGAGAAGAAACTAGGTGGTGGAAGAAAAAAAATCCACAAATTGATCCTGTCCATAGTGAAAGACCAATTGGAACCAAGCTGTAATATTCTGGTATACAATTGAGTTTCATCTTTGATTTTGACACAACACAAATATGGAATTCGTCTCTCTGCAAGGAGATGATGAATTTATGGAATTTTTGGAAGAATGCTAGCCGAGTAAGAAAACTATTCAATATGCGTAAAGGTCACAAAGTCAATGACCCATAAAGAGGCTTTAAGACTAGAATGTAACTGGCCTCTTTCCAGGGGTATTTAATTCTCCTTTCAACCTAAAGCTCTCTTTTCACTGAGCTTGATAGTGAGAATATGAATGCATCTAAAATCATATACTTGTTACCAAGTCAGTTTTCACATTGATTATGATGACTTGTTCCAACACTCCCGTAAAAAATGCTGTCAAACAGTAGAAATTATTTTGAATAATAAACTCTAGCATTGAGGCAAACAAGATGAGGCCTTTGTATTTTCAAAAAAAAAAAAAAAAAAAAAAAAGAAAAAAAAAGAAAAGAAAATAGTAACAGAATGGAAAGTGAATGAACATATTTAGAGGAAAAAGACTGCAACTGGTGCTTTTTCTTTTAGTACATGGAAAGTCATCCTCGGTGAAAGGACGACATAGAATGCCATTCAAAAAGCTGTTACGCATCTTCTGAAATGATTTTCCAGGAGTGAAAATTTGTTTCTTAATAAATATGGTTGTTAATCYGAGCTGCATTTCCCTTACAACACAAGAGAGAGAGGGATACTTTAGCCATTTGGTTAAAAAATGTATAATCAGTAATTTTCTACAGCTGATATGTTGGTTCTAAACATTTTAAGAATGCGTAGCATGCAGAATCTGAGAGTCAGCACGGTTTGGGAGCCAGGCTTTCCCAGCTCCTACACGAACTTGCTACCACACCCCGGTCAGACACATCCATTTTCTCCTCTCGTGTGTTAATAGAATCTTTCAGGGCATGTTTATACTATGAAACCTAGTTCTGTGTTAGAGATGCCCAGGCTAGCCCTGGATGGCTGGGTAAATATGTGCTGAATAATTTAGTGTCATGTAGTGATATTAGTAGAAATAGCACTTTAGCTTGGCTAAATTTGTCCCTTGTTCCTTCATGCTGTAAGAGAAGAGTCACATAAATTAACACTTCATCTAGTGAGAGAGAATTGATCATTCTTGAAAAATCATCACAGAAGATGACATTTTGAATGCAGTTCTAGCCTCACAAAGGGTGGTATCATTTTTCATGTATTGAAAGAAATTGTGTGTACTACACAGCTGTTGTACCTGCTCCTTRCAAGTAGCAAAGCTAATTAGCCTTGGCACAGCAGCACACTGACATGGTAACGTTGCTCAGCTKCTCTTGGAATAGCTCAGGGATCTCCGCAGAACTCAACAGGTCAGTGCAGGCAGACACAACAGGAATCAAATTCTCACTACCCCTACTCCTCTGCTCAGATAATACCAACACTAAAACGGAACAATAAGTCRTTACTTTGAAAAAATATTTTTAGTAGACAGAAAAAGTCATATTAGCAGATTGTGGCTGACTATAGAAGAGAAAGAAATGATGAGGACATAAATCTCAAGAATAAAATGTCAAAAAATATACCAGATTTATGTTTATCATTTACAATTCTTGTTCTATAAATATAATTCAATATTTAAACTAGAAAATKTAAAACTTCAGGTAATATAGCAAATTCTAGAACTACCACAGTGGATAGCATTCCAGATGGCCGAGATAAAGAAGCACTTACATTCTTAAATACCACTTCTGTCTTACACAAACAAATACTTTTTCTTCTGAAACATAATGAGAAATAATATTCTCACCATTCACTTGCATTCTGGCACTTGATCTCACTGTAGAACAGGCAATAAGAATCATATAAGAGCATGATAACTTTATGTAATAAATCATATGTATTTGTATTCCATATATATATATATATATATATATTATATATAAATATGGAATATGTACACTTGTTTTATTTCTAATTATTTTGTGTCTAGACAACAACTAAATATTGTTACAATGATACTATCCCAGATAATATTTATCTTACTACTATTATTTTTCATGGACTCACTCGTCTAGACATTTTCTGTACATGGGCCCTAGAGTTCCAAGTATATACAGATACATCAGTATTGAGATTGAAAACAAGATTTTATTCCTCTCACCTTAAATTGAGTGGTGACTTTTTTTTTTTTTTTTTTTTTTTCCCAGTACTACAGGTAGATTTCAAAACACAGGGAACACATTCAAACTGGGAGCAGTTATTCATTTAATATTTCCTTTACTTTATGCAAGTAAGATTTCAGCATGTCCAACTGGCAGCCTACTATCTGGATCCAGCCCATAAGATGCTTATGTCCAGCACRTCTCAGAAGGTTTGGGAAACAGCTGTCAAGGTGCTGTGAAAGTCCAAAGCTAAAAACTTTTTACTGCTCCTGTGGAAAGCCTGGTACTAACAGCTGCAAAACATCACTGGTAGGTAGAATGCTTGGTGTTTGGTCCTTATCATAGGAAATATTGGACYATCCCTGAATAAATGATGGATAAAAGACAGAACCAAGGTTCAAAAAACTCACCTGGCATGAAACAAAATAGAAGCAGCAGAATCTGATTTCACAATAGTTCCTGGATGCTTACTTTTCCACATTATTTTCCACTCAACTGCACAATTTATGGCTAATAGCTTACTGAGTCATACTGAGCCTCTGTGCAAAAAAAAAATAAAAATAAAAATAAAAAAGACTTTTGTTTATTTCTCTGGTTATACTATTAGATTGGCACGTGGAAGCAGTTGCAAAAGTCAGTTCTGATTTCTGCTGTAGGTCTGTATTTCGTCCCCTCAGGTAATATGGAATCTGTTCAAAGGCTTTCAATGGAGCATGCAACCAAAATATCTCCGTGTCTTTTATCTCAATCTTCTTCCTTTAGGCTTTATTGTTGTTAGAAATTCACTCCTGCATTCTTTTTCAGTGATGTTTCACAGTGATTCTGGCAACATTATACCTTCCTTTTTGTTACAACCAAAATACATCAGGCCCTTCAGGCAGCAATCAATTGTTATCAGTTTGTGAAAGCAATCAGAAAACCTGGAGTCACAACATTACGATAATGGGAAGGCTTAAGCAGTACAAGTCATTTTAACACAACCCAGCTTCCACTTCGGTGTCTATGGGAAATTATTAATGGAAAGAATGAAAAAAAAGAGAGAACGAAAGAAAGAAAAGAACAAATGTGTTATTCTGGAAGGAGACTAGCTGAAATGGACACTATTGTAAGAGGTGCAATTAATAGTAAATTAATCCTGTACCAATATATATGGGRAAATTATACTTCTATCAACAATTTTTGGTGTACTTATTTTTTCGTATTAAAATTATTGAGAAAAGTTACCGCTGCTCAAAAATTATTTCTGGGAAAACAATTCAGTGTCAGGAGCAGGGGGGGGGGGAAGCACTTAAGCTCTCTTAGTGTGCGTGAGGGTGTGCGGCTGTTTGAAAGGCTGTTATCAGCACGGCGGGGTGGGTTGCTCCGGCGTCGGCTGCCGGGGAAGCAGCACAATACCTCCAATGTGAGAGCTGCAAGGCGATCCGGGGCCGGGCCGGCCCCGTCCCGCCGGCCGTCGCGGGTGACAGGTACAGGGAGCTTTCGGCTAATTCCTGGCTTCCCGAACGCAATTCAAACCGAGCCGTAACATCAAAGTCCCAACTCAAGTTACCTGAACTCCGCTTTCCTTTTATCAAGTATCTTTAAATTGGAGAGTGCTGAGGACAATTTCTAAGTGTCTTTTTTTTTTGTTGTGTTTTGTTTTTTGTTTTGCCCAGGAGCGTAAAAGAGCTCAGAAACATGGACTTCTAAGCGTTAGTAAACATTAGGCACCCACTTAAGTCAAAAATCTGCTTATAAAATTAAATAAAGTTAAAAATAAAAATTATGAGCAAATACTCTTTTCTTCTTGTTTGAGTCGTAATAAGAACCAGACAATCTCTCTAAAAGAGAGGCCAACATTTTTAATACTTCCGCAGCTATATTTATTTATACACTTAAATATAGATTTTATGGAAGCAAAGTGCAAGCTGTTGTTCTTGCTTTCTCATTTTGTGAGACATATAACTTCTTTCATCTTTTCATTAGATATTTATGAAATGCTTTCGTTTTTTTTTTTTAAGTGACCAGACATTCACTTGCCCCAAAAAGGGAAAGTTGACAACGTACATATCTGGACTTTGATAAAAAATTGTGAACCCCCTCCCTGTGAAATATTTCTTATCTCTGAATAAGACAAATTCTGGCCAAAGTGAAGACCACAGCAAACTTCCAGAACTTTCAGTGAGACATGCTTTTTTTCRCTTTTCTTGGCAGCTGGGTATTTTCATCTGTAACGCTGAAATACTTAACCCTCCAAGGTAGTTGCAGCTGTGTCTACCCCAATAGTGAACCGAACGAATCAGTGGCACAGCACCTACACTATTTATTCATGAACATGATCCCTCACAGAGTTTTGGCTTATGACACATAATACTCTCAGAAAATATCCAGAAGTGCTTTGGAGAAGATGAGGAACCCTGTTCGCAGGGGAAGGAGAGGAGGGTAAGACATTTTATCTCTATGAATGCAGTCTATGCCACGCCACTTGCATTCTCGGCCAGAAAAATAACACATCATGACCCATTTTATTTTATTCTGTACATTTGGTAACTTTTCCCACTTAGGATTGTTCACTATTTAAATAAAAGTTATAATGTATGAAATTTGTAATTCAAGAAGGATTTTTTTTTTTAAGTATAGCATTCCCAGAAAAGTGTTTTAAGTATAATTTTAAAAATGTTCAGCGAGGAAAATTCCCATATGATTTTAATTCAGGGTCTATTGAAATTTATAACTTCACATTTGCCTTTCACCTTTAAACATTGGACTTCAGTATAGAAAATATTATAAAAATTTGAAAATATGCAATAAAGTATGCAATTTTGATAAATTAAACTCAGAATTTTTAGTGGAAAGTTTCCTTGTTTTATGACTTATATCTAGAATAATTTCAACGTGATTTTGCTAAATATTCCAGTGGGAGTATATTTTAACAAAAGCATTTTCATGGAAGTTTATTTGATCACTGGTTCATATAAATCTTACAAAGGTCTTGTACAAAAAGAAATACCTATTTTTTCCCCTATTAGTCAAGAAATACTATMCTAGATAATATAGTCTTAAGATTTGTGAATAAGTCTCAGTATCTAGGATACTTCCTTGATCATGTAGCTGGCTGAAACTATGATATGTCTCTGATTTTTTAAGGTAAGTGATGTAGGCACATATACAGTCAAGAAATCATCCTAGCATCATATATTACTTTATCAAGAAAATTAACAAGATATCTTTAATACAATATTTATTGACCTAAAACACAAAWGATAGGCTGTGCACATCTCATATTCATTTTATGTGTTGCTTTCTGCAGTTTGTACTCATTTAGAATTTAGCCTATTATAAATTACATTGATAAAATAAATAGAAGTAGAGGCTGATGATAGCTTAAATGTATGATCCATTTGCTATGGCTGCACACAAATAAGTGTTAAATCATAGCTCTGCCTGGTAGTCGTTTCAAGGCACCAGTGGATACTGTTGTGAGAATCAGACATAGTAAAATATGTTCTYGTAATAAAAGATCCTTGCCTGGCCTTAAGGCCCCTTATTTGGAAAAAAAAAAAAGTGTAAAAGTTTGTTGCATCTTGAAATAAATAAAAAGTTTACATCTGAATTACTAGTTTCAACTCAAGAAAATTCTGCTTTGACAAGTACCTATTTAATTAGCCTGTCATTTCTCATGTCTGTCTCTCTTGATATGGATAACTTTCTCCTCAAAAATGAAAAAAAAAAATTAATTACTAATTATGGAAATAAAAACACTTTTCACTTATCAGCATAGGGCATATATATATACATATATGTACATACCCACATACATATATGTTTTTTCGCTTGAAAACTCTTAATACAGCAGCAATTCTGTTCTGGCATCAGCAAGCATTTCGTACATCCCAGAGTACAACTCTGCCCTAAGATTTCAATTAATGTGAAGATTATTTTAGACAAACATGGAGGAAAAAAAGATACAGATACTCATAATATTATAGCTTATTATCCAAACAAAACATGCTCTGATTTAAGACCACTGAAATGTTAAACAAATACAATTGAAAGGTTATTAAAAGTTAACAGAAGACATTTACTAAATGGATTGAGCCAAAAATCTGAGATACTGCATAAATTTGAACATAAATACGATCTTCATTTTAGTCTAGAGAAAATGTAGGAAGAAAAAGAAACCCTAAATTTAGTATTTGTGATCAGGAGTAAATCAGGAAAACAATTAGTGAGCTCTGAATTACTTATCAGGAAAGAGAAACTGGATCTATTCTGGAATTTCTAAATATGTCAGTTCCATGCTTAGAGCAGTCAAAAAAAGGAAAAGAGATATTAGAAATYTTTAGGAAAGGAACTGAAAGCAAAAGAAAAATAATGCTGCTAGTATATCTGCTGAAATTTGTCTGTGTTTTGATTATCACCTGTAGTTCTGATAATCTTGTCTCTAACAGGATATCAAGAAAAAGTTCAGGAAATCACAAGTATGATCAAAGGGGTAGTATATGGGATAGGAAAGATGAACATAAAATCATTAATGATTCAAAAGGGAGAAATAGAAACAGTTGCTACTAATTTCTCATAACAAAAGAACAAAAGGAAATCAAATAAAATATTCAAACTGTATGTTTTTAACATACATTATAATATCCTTTTTCTTGTCATACAAAGTTGTGACACTCACTGACACCAATCTGATAGCCTTCTATCATGGAGTGACTGGCTGGGTAGATGAGGAGAGAGCAGTGGACATCATTGTGTACCTTGACTTCAGCAAGGCTTTTTGACACTGTCTCCRATAACATCCTCCTAGAGAAGCTCAGGAAGTGTGGGTTAGATGAGTGGACAGTGAGGTAGATTGAGAAGTGGCTGAAAGGCAGAGCTCAGAGGGTCGTCATCAGTGGTGTGGAGTCCAGTTGGAGGCCGGTGGCTAGCAGAGTCCCCCAGGGCTCAGTACTGGGTCCCATSCTGTTCARYTTHTTCATCARTGACSTGGATGAGGGGACAGAGTGCCTCCTCAGCAAGTTTGCTGATGATACCAAGCTGGGAGGAGTGGCTGACACACCTGAGGGCTGTGCTGCCATTCAGAGAGACCTGGACAGGCTGGGGAGCTGGGCAGAGAGGAACCTGCTGAGGTTCAACAAGGGCAAGTGCAGGGTCCTACACGTAGGGAAAAATAACCCCAGGCACCAGTACAAGGTGGTGGCTGACCTTCTGGAGAGCAGCTCTGTAGAGAAGGACCTGGGAGTGCTGGTGGATGACAAGTTGACCATGAGCCAGCAATGTGCCCTTGTGACCAGGAAGGCCAATGGTCTCCTGGGGTGCATTAGGAAGACTGTTGCCAGCAGGTCGAGGGAGGTGATCCTGCCCCTCTCCTCAGCCCTCGTGAGAGCTCATCTCGAGTACTGTGTCTAGTTCTGGGCTCCCCAGKACAAGAGAGACATGGAGCTACTGGAGAGAGTCCAGTGTAGGGCCACGAAAGTGATCAGAGGGCTGGAGCACCTGCCCTGTGAGGAACGGTTGTGAGAGCTGGGCCTGTTCAGCCTGGGGAAGAGAAGACTGAGGGGGGGATCTGATCAATGTGTACAAGTACCTGAAGGGTGGGGGGAGTCAAAGGGATGGGGCCAAACTCTTCTCAGTGATGCCCAGCGACAGGACAAGAGGCACTGGGCAGAAATTGGAGCACAGGAAGTTCCGCCTGAGCGTGAGGGGGAATTTCTTCCCTGTGAGAGTGACGGAGCACTGGCACAGGTTGCCCAGAGAGGTTGTGGAGTCTCCTTCTCTGGAGATATTCAAGGCCTGCCTGGATGCAACCCTGTCTAACATGTTCTAGGTGACCCTGCTTGAGCAGGGGAGTTGGACTACGTGATCTCCAGAGGTCCCTTCCAACCTTACCCATTCTCTGATTCTGTGACACTGCGGGCTAAATAGAAAAGAATAAAAGTATAAAGTGGTTCACTGTGATGAATACAGTCCCCTCTCTCAGGACACATTCATGCTGGATTTCTGAAAGCTGAAAAACTCTATTTGAKATTTATCTTTGTATGCTTGTCCTGTGCTGAAATTGTTTAATTGTTTACCAGTGGTCATATCAGGTGCTAAGGAAATGAATCTCTAGTATGAGCTTGAATAGCTGTTTTTTTTTGTATTTTCTTCAATAATACAAAAAATAAACCTTAATGGTTCATGAAGGGCATCATCTGTGGAAGCATTGCTATCTTTTATTTAGATATAATACATATGGTTTTCTATATTAAAATTGATTTGAATTAATGCAAAAGAGCCATGTTCCATTTTTGAAGACCAACAAACTTCTTGTTAGACTGTGCATGACAGGCATGTCTAAAGAAGTCAATTAAATCTAATTGTTCAGAATCCAGATAAAGATGCTGGCTGTGTTTAAAAATCAGGAATTCAGATAAACTGTACTTAAAAGAAGACATAGTCAAGGTTTCATAATGGGTAGTTATTCCAGCAGTGTTTTTATTTTGATGGGTTTTCTTTTCATTCTCATAAAATACAGAATTACTTAAATAATGTGTATCAAGATTCCATCCAAGAAAGCTTAAAACTGGCTATTTCTCTGAGAATTTTAAAGGCTTTTTCCTCTATAAAAATCGTATGGGATAATTTCTTCTAAAAGCAAAATCGCTCATCAAATGAATAGTTTACGAAAGCTGAAGTTATAGGAAAGACAAATACTATTGAATAATCTACATGTGGAATTAATTAAAATAGAAAAGACTCTTAAGAAAAAAACAGGATCAAGAAAACAAAGAAAACTATACCATGCAACTTAATCATGGACCTGTATCACTGAAAAACAGGGAAGTGGCAATTAAGAGGAACCCTTTAGATATATGATATGTGAATTATCTCYGGAAAAGGAAGACTGTAAGAAGACTATATGCATGTAAAAATAAATAGTGTAGAAAGSAAAAGTGTCATTTGCTTTGTTTGCGATGAAGTGATGAGATTTTTTTATGAATGCAGAGAACTGCAACTCTTCTGGAAACATACACTAGGGAAATAATAGAATTAGCTGCCACTAACTAACCATGAGGAAGCTATGAAAGTGATATCCTTTTGGTCTCCACTGTGAAATCATAGACCTCAGGTTATATGAATGATATCTTTTATTAAGAATGGATCTGATAATATGAAGTAACTTAGGAGAAGCCTAAAGTCTAGTCTGTTTCTGTTGCCTTTCACCTTGAATAATCCATTACTTTAACATCACCTGCACTTCATTACCTATAGCCGTGTCTGGCAATTCCAAATAGCAGCAAGTTTCTGTATGGTTCCATTATGAATCCAATTTTCTGCACCTTATATAGCTTAACAGCCATTTTAAATCACATCATTGGCCAGAAACTTTGCAAGCACGTTTTAGAGACTGACACGTCAGAACCCTGGAGCATGGCAGAGGATCTCAGGTCTGTGGCAACGCAGACAATAAACAGCACACGTCTGGGCAACGCACACAGACAAGTGTCTTCAGCGTTCATTGGGATCTGGGCCCTTTATTCTTTATAACGTGCAGATGCCTGTGTGTGCATGGACCCACACGTATGTGCTGTGGCCATTGATCACTTTGCCACATCAACTTTTAAATATCATTGGGAGAGGATCCATGTTATGGCATTATTATCACATTCTTATCACATCATCAGGAGGTGCTACTGCTCTTAGTCTTCCAAGTTCCTGTTTCTTACTATATAAGCAAGTATTTAGTCTTAGGAGAAAATAACCTTTTGCTTTGTTAAACAAGGGAGTGCTGCTGGAACACCATTTTGTTTGAAGATGCTAACTCCTGGCCTGGAGCATTGTGTTGGGTAAGGTTATGTAATTAGTATTTGCCTCCAACTCTCTTCTAGCTAGTGCTGTGTAAGTAAAAAGGAAGACTCAAAGTTACTAATTACTTCTCCACAGGAAAATAGCCCTTAGGATGGGGATAGAGGCAGCAAGCAGACAAATCATTTTAATATCTGAAATGGATGAGTAGTGATAAAAGAAGGGAATTAGTCAAAATTTTGAAAAAAGAAATTAAAAAAAAGATTAATGACATAAGTAAACATTGTGCATTTAAGAATATAGTGGCATGAGGACTACATTTTTTTCTATTCCAGATCTGTATGAGATGTCATGTAGATACATAAAATTCCTTTTCCACAGTTCAAGTATGACCTTTCACCCTGTATTGGAATAAAACACTGATATTTAAAAATATCCTGTGCAATTTCTTCTAAGCTTTTGTTTTTGAAATATTAAAATGATTACAACATTTTTTTCAGGATCAAAACCATTTGTTTTTATCAGTTCTTCTTTTCTAGTAAAATATATTCACATTGTCATTAGTCAATTATATCTTATCTGAAAAAAACTTTCTGATTTTTTCACTGAAAATGTTAAAAAATATATAGTCCTTAAAATATTATTCTTTATTAGATTTGCCATGAAATAAGTTCAGTTTGAAATTTTTTTAACACCTCYTCTTTACCTTTCCTAAAACTAAAATCCTTATTTCTGGGCTCACTATGATTCTGCCATGTGTCAGAATCCAATTTCAGTAAGAGAGAGGAGATGCATGGAGACGGGCAACTGTGAAAGAAAAAAAGCATAAACCTTACATGAACCTTCTTTYTGAGACACAGTAAAAGAAAATCAGATGAAAATTTGTTAATATCATGAAACAATAAACATATTTTAGTATGGTTATGGTAATTTTATGTTATGATAATTTTAAAATCTTCTTTTATATTATTTATGAGACCTAATCAGTCAAAACAGAAGAGTTTACTCAAACTAGAATTTTCAGTGTGATTCCTGAAGACACCCTGGAATCACAGATATAAGTACTGCAACTGTGTTGTAGCAAGTCAGAACTACTCATACTTCAAACATCTAAAGTTAGGTGACAGGAATCTATCTACACTAACTAAATTAGAATAAAGAATGAAGTAAGCTTCTTTTGTAGATAAAACATAAGATTTTTTCTTTCTTTCTTTCTTTCTTTCTGTTAAAAGCCTAAAAATTTGAATTTGTCTTTAAGGAAATAAAAAGAAATATATAAGTGGAAATTGAAAGTGATAATTAATAAATTGCTCATTCAGCCTGTTTAAGATCTGCTAGTGGTTTATTCCCATAATGATGGAGGATGCCCATGCTCTCAGACCCTTTGGGGAGTAATTCTCAGGGCCGAATTCTTTATGTCAACGTGGAACTATACTAACATGAAATATTTTTGATTTTCACAAAATCTAAAATATSTAGCCTTAAATATAGCCACAGAGGTTCCGTGCCATCTGTAAATAATTGCTTCACAGTTTAAGGGGCCTGTGAATGAAATGATAGTCTATCTGGCTGCAAAGCATTCTTTTTTTTCAGTGATGTGGCTGCTAGATGGTAAGAATTTTATTTGCCCACAGACATGTTTAGCCAATGAAGAGGTGTTTCCTTACAGAAAAGTGGCATGGGCTAATCAGCCTCTCTAGTGGAAAAACTGTCAAAATACCAGTGCCAAAGAGATAGGCTTTCCAAAGCACACCTCATAAATGTGCCGATAACAGCTTAGAAGCAATACACCCTCATGAAATCACTCTCTAAATGCTGAAACAATGTCAACTAGGCACGCATACGGATGCAGCAGTTTGGCTAACTGCTGGTAGAACAGACAAGTCAAGTGGCAGGAAAGGTAAGGGTCACTTCTAAAGCAAAACGCTYGGAAGAACTTGGGATGCAATGCTTACTTCAAGAAATGATGAGAAAATAAACATTTTTAGCTCAAAGTATTTAATGCCAAGATACTTTCAAGTTGTTTTCCATTCTTCTCTTGTTGTTACTAAAACCCCAACATAGCAATAGTGGATTCAGTGATCTATTTTATAGGAAATTATTAAAACGTTACAACAAGAGGAAGCGTAGCCCACTAGCTTGTATGGCATGTATATTTTACATATGTGCATTTGACAGAGTAACACTGATTCTGTAATGTCRCCAAAAGATCATACTATCAGTTTAGGACTCAAGAGCATTCCTTTATAAGTTTTGTCAATATATGATATGTTGCCTACCTATATGATACTATGCAAGTTTTTATCCTACCAATCTTTACAGAATGGTTGTCTCATACTCTAATTTCTTCCCAAACCTTAGCAACAATATACCCTGCACCACTTTAATTATAAGCATGTAACACCTCAGTAGTGGTTGCAGTAAATGCTTGAGGGAGAATAAACACTTGGAAAGTACTTAATTATCTGTAGCCTAATCTGTAGCCATGATTTAGCAGTATTGCAGCAGCTACAGTACTGCAGCCAGCCCTCCCCAGGATGGCAACAAGGGCTCTGCAAACTACAGTCAGAGCTGCTCAGAGCTAGACAGTTAACATTACATAGGTTTCCTTGTGCTTAACTGTAATTACCAAAGAAGTCGTGCATTGCTCCTTAAAGATCACGTCTGTTTTTCTCTCCAGTTATTGTGCTACTGCTGAATGGCTTTAATCTCTGCTGGCAAGTAATAATACTGAAATGAGCACATGCATGTGACCAAAACCAAAGGATTCTTTTGTGTCCTCTATATACCTATATAATATGTATACACATACACACACGCACGCGCGCGCAGAGAGGACAAATATCTGGCTCATATTTAATTTAAACACTTACAAAAACCCAGTGAGCATTATCTGGGTAATGGGAAAAATGGCTCCTGCGTTTATTTCTGTTATCTTCTCTTTCAGAAATATTTTACTTATTTTTTTTAATGGGCAGTTACTTACAGTTTCAGAAAGTAGTTAATTTTATTTGCCCCTGCAAAACATTTGAAAGAAAATGCTCCTGATGTCTGGAATCAAGATAACTAATGTTCTATTTTTAGATTCAAAAAGAAGAAGAAGAAAAAAACGCTGACTTTAGTTTTGCTTTAAAATATGTATGTTCTGTATTACTGCCCTTCAACACACATGTATCTAAGTCACACTTAATTTTTTACCTTCAAAAAATAGATCACAAAATTTTATTGTTTGGAAAGCACTTTAACATACCAAGCTGTTGACTTTTGTTGTTGTTGTTATTTTCAGTGTTTCTGGGTTTTATTTAGGAAAAGATAACCATTTCCAATGTCATTAACCCAGACTTGAAATTCTAGCTTAAATACCATAGAGATACTTAATTCTTTTTTTTTCTTTTCACTTCCAAGGTTGAGTGACCAGTTGTTCTATTTCTCTTCATCACGATAGCTGAGGTAACTATCCTACTCACGTTCTCCTAATCTCAGGATTTTTACAGTTTGTGGTCCACTATGTATTCACTAACTGAGCCTACTTGTTCCTGCCACGCTGTCTGTAATTTCCTTTCAGATTCTTTTATACCCATCAGAAACTTTTTCAACATCACATTGCCTTCGTTCCTCCACATTCTTGTATTTGCCTGTGGTTTTTCATATAGTATTTGATATTTCAGCTTTCTTTTGTACTTTTTACTGTCCAAAGAATCACCCCTGTTCCTCATATTCTTCTATCAGTTACATGGCCATGAAAGCAAACAAAACATCTATGTTACTAAAATCTGTAGGGGCAAGATAAAGTCTCAAGCACTTTCCTGCAATTGTCCATCTTGCTTAAATATTAGCACGTATTTGGGCAACGTTTTAGCCATTGGAAAACAGCTGTCTCCCACACAATGTCGAGACACAGTCTGGAGTATAGCATGGTCAGGGAAGCAATAGACTGTATGGGTCAGACCGGTTTTAAGGAAGGTAAGAGAGACTTTAGCCATATGTGCTGTTCCAAAAACTCTCAAAGTCCGGGAGCCGGAGAGTACACCACAGAACTGCTAGAGAGACCTTTGGAGGTCACTGAGTGCAGCTCTCCAGTCAATGCTTAATCACAGTCAAACTTGGTGGAAATAACTGCAAGTCATACTATTAGACACATCCCACCATACAAGAACCGTTGAGATAAACGAACAAATATAGATTATAAAATCAGAAGAGGGGTTTGCCATAGCTAACAGGATAATTATTAGGTTGCTTTTACCTTAACTCCTAGTGAAAGTTGTTTAAAAAGAGGAATAGCTTATCATTATGAAAATCAGCATAAAGGGACACTATTGCATTTATAACAGAAATTGGAAGAGCTGTTATGACATGAAAATAGAATTTTCTTCTCACTTTTATGGATTTTTTACAGACATATCAGAAATATAGATAAGTAGGGAAACAGAAAAATCCCATACAAGTGTTAAGTTAATAGCAATAAAAATAAAGTTACAAGCATATTTTGGAATTAACAAGATATTTGCTAAGTGTTAATAAACAATTCTGTGTTAAAAAGTGGTGTCCCTTCTCTATCTTAACTTGCAAACTTTCCAACAAAAAGAAATCTTCTTTCTAATTTATGAAAATTATGAAAAAWTATCATTTTTCTAATAAAGTTTATTTAAATTTATTACAAYTTATTAAGTTTAAAGTCAGTATGTTGTCATGMTAATCAGTCTTCTCAGATTATTTATATCAGCCCTTCATTTTCCGTTTTCAGATCACTGAAGTCCACATATGTGATATACAACGTAAAAATAAAATGTAGCATCCTACTTTAKTTTAAATTATCTTTTACGCCTATATTTACATATGAAAATACTCTAAGTGATCAGGGCTATTAAGTTACCAGTAAATACTGAAAAACACAAGCATACCCAAGTGGCTGTGAGTTAAAAAARTCTACAGGGAAAGCAAAAAGTATGTGTTATTCTCAAATATATTCTCAAGTATATTTCCAGCTTCTGACCATACTCCCCTTATTCATATTTTAAAAAACTTAGATTGCTGTCAGTTTCTTAAAGACTGATTCTGCAAATTATTTCTGCTCTTGAGTACCTTTACACATTGAGGGTAGCTCTGATGAAGTCTGTGAGAATGTGTTTTGTGTAAATATACTCACGTTCAGAAGCACCGGAAGCACTGAATTGTAGCACTAATATAAACTCTGAAGTCAGGGAAGTTACCTTGAAGTCAGGGAAGTTACCTTGGTGTGAAAGCTGGTGTAAGTGCCAGGAGAATCAGATGCTGACTGTACGCATCTTTTGGTAAGTAGCGCTTCATTGCTTTCAAATGAAAGTTACATAATAAAAAGTGTATAATTTTATCTTTTCTCATTTTGTGAAAATTCTAACAATGCCCAGACATCAAAAAATAATATAAACTATTAAAATAATGCTCAAATAAATTGAAGTGACAAGTACAAATAAAAATATCTGTAATGGCTGAGTCCTGGAGTGRCAGCTGATTTATCTCACAGAATACTTAGAAATCGGTATTTAACTTTTTTTTTTTTTTCTCTCAGCTCTAGATCACAGGTCATATGCTTAACTAAACAACTCTAGTTAAATAAATAATGCATTTATGTGCGATTATTCACTCTGCATGGCTGCAGTCCAAATCAGARTGGAGGGGGGAAGTGGAGGGAAGGAAGGACACGGGGAAGGAAAAGCAACACAGTTGTCTTTCTTCGAAGAAATAAAGGGACCAGATCTTCAAATGATATGACTTAATATGGCCTGTTGTTGTAATACTTTAATCCTGTGACATTGATGCACATTGCTGAAGGCTTGGGAACAAGCTARGCGATTTAGGAAATTCACAAGGTATTAATGGAGGAAACTACATGTTCTAATGTCTGAATTTCCATACACAAAGGGCCCAGTRCCCACGTGTGTAAATTGATGCATTTCCAATAAATGAAGTAAAACAGGAAAGGATATGTCACACTAACAAAGTATTTTTCACTCAAAGAAATCAATATTGTTTGCTCATCATAAATATGTGACCCAATACATGAAATAACAGTACAGATATCATTTGCCATTTAATTAAAGTATAAGATGTGACATAGTAATTAGACATGTTCATTGTATCTTTTCTTTCTTCTTCTCTCCTTTTTTTTTTTTTAATTTGATCAAATAGGTTGAGGATCTTATTGTTTGTCCTAATAATAAGAAAATATTTCCCTAGCTCTTTAATTACTTAATGAGATATGAAAGATTGTTTGGTTGACTGGGAACCAAGTACAGGAAAGTATGTCTTTGTGCATGGACATCTAGGGTAGGCAGATAGAATTGTTCCTCTTCTGAAAGTAAAGAAACTGTAATGTCTGTAGCTAGGAATTGTATCAGGAAAATATTTAAATATTATGTGAATATAAAAATTAAATTATTTTCATTAATATACCTGTGCCATTTCTTTTTCTTACATTTTTAGGACCCATTTCACTAGTTGTCATTTCATTAACACTCTTAAGACTTGCAATTAACATATATGAACAACCTCCTGAATGTCAAAATGTTCTCCTTCCAGACACCTGTAATAAAATGGCAAAATTTGGTCACTTTTGATTGAATTAATTTCCCTATTATCACCTGTCCCAAAWTTTCTAATTAGCTTTATTCAGATCTGCAGTTCATTCTGTGCTCATCTCATCTACATGTCATCTCATCACTATGTGATTAGAGCCRATAAACATACAGATTTATAAAGTTCTCAAGCGCTCCAATTACCTCATAGGTACAAGATATACCAGTTCTTTATCCCTGCCAAATTAATTATCTAATCCTTGCATAAATCAACAGATGCATAAATCCCATCATTCCAGCTTCCTAATTCCTGTCCTACCATTGCAAACTAGTTCCAAGGGCTTTCTTCCCAGTCTGATGCCCTGAATGCTAATGCTGGCCTTTGAAATCAAGTATGAACARTTTGTGAATTTGCTGAAATTATTTAGAACAGATTAGATATGGAGAGATGTGGACTAGGGGAAGGTGGAAGSGCTTAATACGGTCTTGATGAAAAAGAAGATACAATAGTTACATTGTAAGGACAGAGAGACAACAATTGGGGAAGAACAGACTCCACAGATATCATTCATTGCCCATTCTTTTCTTTTTTTTCTTTTTTTTTTTATTTTTAGTTTTTCATAACACACTGAGCCCTAGACAAAAGTTTAATTCTTAGCTTTCTTCTCCCTTCTTATGACCCTTTTTCAAGTGCTCCAGATTCCTAATCAGGAGTTCTATCATGTTTTCCTGTGCAGAAAAAAAAAAACCTTTGGGTAACCATAGTAGAGATTTTTTCAATAGTCTGAACCTTCAGCATCACATAAGAARGAACAAAGTAGCATATTATAAATAGTGGCCTATGCCACAAAGTGGCATATAAATAATCTGTGCACATTAGGAGGGARTGCACTATCCAACTTGAAAAATTCTGTTTCATCTTATACATGTTGGAGCTAGCCTGATCTGAGTCATGCAACTAAAATATTGATATAAGATTTCTTGATGTTTCAGAGTGATCAGGTTGATGGATATGTCTTCATTTGTGCATCTTTTCATAGCCATTATTGGGTTTTTTTGTGCAATATAAGAACAAAACTTTTTTAAAGGTCCTAGGACTCAAGGTCACTCTAGCAATCTAAAATATTGTATGGCCTAGGACTTCTGTTAGAAGTTCTGTACTCCAAGATTAGACTGCACATGTACACAGTAGRAAGATGAAAGTATGTTCCCTCTCTCTTCAAATTCTAGGGTAGAAATTTTCTTCCATTGTGTCAGGCATGCTTTTCTTTCTCAACATGCAAAGTAATGCAAAGAAAACACACTGCATTGTGCAGCAGTCTCTATGGCTTGTTGTGGACAGTCTGACACTTCCAGTGATAGGTCTTGAATAACAAATACGCAGTTTGACAATTGCTGAATATCAGATGGTGGGTTTAAAATGTAATTATTTTTTCATTCTTTATCAAGAACATACATACAGCTTCTTTCCCAGATACTAGCACGGAAACTTGACATAACAATTTTTACACAACATTGCCTTTCTGTCCTATGTGATATGACAACAGTCTATCTCCATGAAATATCTGGAAACTAAACAATGATGTAATTGAAATCCCAGGGGGGAAAAAAAAGATATTAAAAATAACAAAATAGTTTAACTTTATTAAATTTCTTCAATCTGGAAAGCTTCATGCATTATGTAACATCAGGAAATTGAGATAGAAGGTAGAAATACATATTTTGCCATTGAAGAGATTAAATGTATGCCCTGGACACCAAAGGACTCTGTTTGTGTTAAAAATCGTCAAGTAAACATTAATAACCAGAGAATTTTGGTGCTACTATACCATCTCATTCAAAGCATCCCAATATAATAAACTATACAGAACTTCATTAACGACAAGAAATAGAGTGCTATTTTTGTTAACAGAACATCTGTGAGTTTTAGCAAGAATATTTTCACTCTGATTTCTAGAAAATCTGTTTTAATGTTAGTAAGATCACAAGTTTAATTGATAAAATCTGCCTAGAGGATTGTAAAAGAGCAGTGTCAACAACAGTTCATGTTTATCCTTCTTACAATAAGAATTGAATATACACTCATTTAAAAAGTAAAACTTAAGAAAGAAAAAAAGCATTGTTCTCTTTGTAGTTAATCAGAAAGGTCAGTGAAAATAGTCCTATAACTGTCTGAATTAAACCTTTTTGCAAATTAAGGATCACTGAATACTATTCAAGGGATCAAATGCATTGACCTCTCYCTTTCCAATTACTGAGGATTTCTGAGCTGCAGATGAAGCCTAAACTACCTAAGAAATGACAGTTTCATTTTTTTGAAATGCATATTTAAATTTAGGAGTGTTTGAAGCTTATGCTTAGTGAAAATAGAAAGGAATGGCAAGATGTAAGGTTCTACGAATCAAGTGACTTTCACGATCCTGAAATAACTATATGACGCATGAACATACGTACTAGATGAAGTAAGCATAAAGACATTTACCCTTCACTAGTTCCTAGTCTCTATTCCTGGGTGAAATTTGGCAGAAAATTTTATAAAATGATCCCTTTTTACTTATTCCAAACACTAGAAATTCCAGTTGCATTAGTCAGTTCTATTATGCTGTGTGAACCAAGTTAAGAAAATATGTGGCTTGTGTTTAAAGTTACTTTGCATTGCTCTGGTGAAGGTGGGGAACCTTGGTTGCACAGAACCTCACATAACACAATACTGATTCTAAAATAAAACTAAAACAAGTATGGGAGGCTACGTCTATGATCCTGTACCTCTAAATATTTCTATATTCCGAGGTCTGGATGTGCTTGGTAAGTAATGCCTGCAGTCAAGTCAACACCCCTAGTCATACAAGCTCCTTCTTGTTGCTTCTCCTTAACACATATTACCTAGTTTTCATTAGAAGGGAACCTCATGTATGCTCACTATGATGTGCTCACTAGGGACCCAGTGGAGGAATTGAGAGACTGGGATTCTGGGACATGCCACAGCACATCCCCACATGGTCAACAAAAGTGCAATGAGTTACCCTCCAGAAGTATCTTCTTCTTTGTTAATTTGAAGAAAGACAACTAGTCTTGTCAACTAAATTTTAAATAAATTTATGTAAGATGATTCACCAAGCTTTTGTACTATGAACATTAACCTTTCAGTAATTCCTTCAACAAGGAGGAGGAGRAGAAGAAATGATGCCTTTTAGCATCCTCCTACCACCACAATATTTTGTATGGTTACCTAAAAGTATACGTTATCCGCAGAAACATGTCTTTGGGAACTAGGGTTGCTGGTTCCTGTGTTAGGGGAAACCATATTTTCCCTAGCACTYAGGAGAGCTGTAGTCCTTCACTGGGTATCATTCTGCTGCCTATGACCTGGAGAAATATTTAATTTTCCTTTACCATAGATTGTCAGGAACAATGAAAACTATTAAATAGATACATACACTTTTCTTCAGGCCTTTCTACCATTTGAATATACCTAATTTGTTCTGAATAAACTCAGTAGTGTTGTTATTGTTTTAGAAAGTAGCAAAATTAATTTCAACAAGTGTTGCTACACCAAGAACCACTTGTTAGAATTATGTTTGAGAATATCAGTAAATACAATTCAAACACATTACTTTGAGAAATATCTCTTTAGAATTAATTTTATATCTAATCAAACAGAAGGGAAGAGAGGGAAAGGGTGGGGAAGGAAAGG